>NW_026138153.1:0-34806 GCF_025592945.1 Manacus candei | reverse complement strand
GGAAAATTGGGGGAAAATGGGGGGAAAATGGGAAGAAAAAATGGGGGAAAATTGGGGAAAAATGGGGGGAAAATGGGAAGGAAAATGGGGGGAAAAAGGGAAAAATGGAGGGTAAAATGGGGAAAAAGGGGGAAAAAATGGGGGGGAAATGGGGGAAAATATGGGGGGGGGAATGGGGGAAAAAATGAGAGATAAATGGGGAAAAATGGGGGGGAAATGAGAGAAAAATAGGGGGGAAATAGGGAAAAACGGGGGGAAAATGGGGGGAAAATGGGGGGGAAAATGAGAAGGAAAATGGGGGGGAAAAATGGGAGAAAATGGGGGGAAAATGGGGGGAAAATGGGAAAGAAAATTGGGGGAAAATGGGGGAAAAATGGAAGGAAAAAGAGGGGAAAAATGGGGGGAAAATGGGGGAAGAAATGGGAAAAAATGGGGGGGAAAATGGAAAGGAAAATGGGGGGAAAGGGGGGAAAATGGGAGAAAAAATGAGAGATAAATTGGGAAAAATGGGGGGGAAATGAGAGGAAAATGGGGGGGAAATGGAAGGAAAAAGAGGGGAAAAATGGGGGGAAAATGGGGGAAAATGGGGGGAAAATGGGGGAAAATGGAGGGGAAAACGGGAAAGAAAATTGGGGAAAAATGAGGGAAAAATTGAGGGAAAAAGAGGGGAAAAATGGGGGGGAAAATGGGGGGAAAGTGGGAAAAAAATGGGGGGAAAATTGACAGTAAATGAGGTGAAAAATGGGGAGAAAATGGGGGAAAAATGGGATGGAAAATGGGGGGGAAAATGGGGGGAAATGGGAGGAAAAAATGAGGAGAAAAATGAAGGAGAAATGAGGGAAAAATGAGGGGAAAATGGGGGGAAATGGGGGAAAATGGGGGGAAAATGGGAACAAAATGGGTAAAAAATGGGAAAAATATGGGGGGGGAAAAGGGAAATAAATGGAGAAAAATGGGGGAAAAATGGAAAAAAAAGGGGGAAAATGAGGAAAAAATGGGGGGAAATGGGGGAAAAGGGGAAAAATGGGGAAAATGGGGAAAAATAAGGGGGAAAAATGGGGGGGAAAATGGGGGGAAGGGAAAAAAAGGAAAAAAAAAAAAAAAAAAAAAAAAAAAAAAAAAAATGGGTGAAAAATGGTGAAGAAATGTGGAAAAATGGAGGGAAATAGTGAAAAATGGGGGGAAAATGGGGAAAAATGGGGGGAAAATGGGGAAAAAATTAGGAAAAAATTGGGAAAAGAGAGGGGGAAATGGGGAAAAAATAGAGAAAAAATGGGAAGGAAAATGGGGAAAATGGGGGGAAAATGGGGGGAAAAAAAGGAAAAAATGGGGATAAAGGGGGGAGGAAATGGGCGGAAAATGGGGGAAAATGGGTGGAAAATGGGGAAAAATGGGAAGAAAAATTGGGAAAAAATAGGGGGAAATGGGAGGAAAATGGGGGAAAAAATGGGGGGAAAATGGGGGGAAAAAAAGGAGGAAAAATGGGGGAAAATGGGGAAAAATTGGGGAAGAAATGGGGAGAAAATGGGGGAAAAAGGGGGAAAAATGTGGGGAAAATGTGGGGAAATGGGGAAGAAATGGAGGGAAAAATAAGGAAAAAATGGGGAAAAGAAGGGTGGAAATGGGAGAAAAATGGGGGGAAAATGGGGAAAAAGGGGGGAAAATGGGGAGAAAATGGGGGAAATGGGGGGAAATGGGGAAAAAATGAGGGGAAAATGGGGGGAAATAAGGGGGGAAATGGGGAAAAAATGGGGGAAATGGGGAAAAATGGGAAAAAATGGGGGGGAAATGGGGGTAAATGGGGAAGAAATGGGGGGAAAATGGAGAAAAATGGGGGGAAAATGGAGAAAAATGGGGAAAAATGGCGGGAAAATGAGGGGGGAAAATGGGGGGAAAATGGGGGGAAATGGGAAAGAAAATAAGGGGAATATTGGAAAAAAATGGGGGAAAATGGGGAAAGAAAAAAGGAGAAAAAATGGGGGAAAATGGGGAAAAATTGGGGAAGAAATGGGGAAAAAATGGGGGAAAAAGGGAGAAAAATGTGAAGAAATGGGGGAAGAAATGGGGGGAAAATGAGGAAAAATGGTGAAAAAAGGGGAAAAAAGGGGTATTTTGGGGGGGAAAACCAAGAATTTGGGGGGTCAGGAAGGGGGTGGAGCCCCTGGGAAAGGGGGTGGGGCCTCCAAAAAGGGGGTGGGGTCACAAAAAGGGGTGGAGTCTGTTGGAAAAGGGGGTGGAGCCTCCAAAAAAGGGGGCGGGGACTTACCCGGGGTCCTTCTGAGGCAGCGGGAGAGAAGGGGCAGAGGGGGTTAAAGGACCCCCCAAAACCCACCTGGGACCCCCCAAAATACTCCTGGGACCCCCAAAATACTCCTGGGACCCCCCAAAATACACCGGGGACCCCCAAAAACACCCCTGGGGACCCCCCGAAATAAACCTGGACCCCCAAAATCTACCTGGGATCCCCAAAACCCACCTGAGACCTCCCAAATCCCACCTGGGACCCCCAAAATCTACCTGGAAACCCCCAAAATACACCTGGGAACCCCCAAAATGTACCTGGAAACCCCCAAAATGTACCTGGGAACCCCCAAAATGTACCTGGGAACCCCCAAAATACACCTGGGAGTCTCCAAAATACACCTGAGACCCACCTGGGACCCCCAAAATACACCTGGGACCTCCCAAAATACACCTGGGACCCCCAAAATACACCTGGGACCCCCAAAATGTACCTGGGAACCCCCAAAATGTACCTGGGACCCCCAAAATACCCCTGGGAACCCCCAAACCCCCCCCTGGAACGCCCCAAACCCCCCCTGGGACCCTCAAAACCCACCTGAGACCCCCCAAACCCCACCTGAGACCCCCCCAGATCCCACCTGAGTCCCCTTAAACCCCCTCTGGGACCCACCTGGGACCCCCAAATCCCACCTGAGACCCCCCAAAATCCACCTGGGACCCCCAAAATCCCACCTGAGACCCCCCAAACCCCCCCTGGGACCCACCTGAGACCCCCCAAACCCCCCCTGGGACCCACCTGAGACCCCCCAAACCCCCCCCTGGGACCCCCCAAATCCCCCCTAGGACCCCCCAAAATCCACTTTGGACCCAAAAACATCCCCTCAAACCTTATCTGGGACCCCTAAAACCCACCTGAGACCCCCCCAAACCCCCCCTGAGACCCCCCAAATCCCACCTGGAACCCCCCAAATCCCACCTGGGACCCCCCAAACCCCCCCTGGGACCCCCCAAAACCCTCCTGGGACCCCCAAACACCCCCTCAAACCCCACCTGGAACCCACCTGAGACCCCCCAAAGCCCCCCTGAGACCCCCCCAAATCTCACCTGAGACCCCCCAAACCCCACCTGGAACCCCCCAAACCCCACCTGAGATCCCCCAACCCCCCCCTGGGACCCCCCAAACCCCCCCTGGGACCCCCCAAACCCCACCTGGAACCCCCCCAAAATCCACCTAGGACCCCAAAACCCCCCCCCCAAACCCCACCTGGGCCCTCTCAAACCTCCCCTGGGACCCCCAAATCCCACTTGGAACCCCTCAAATCTCACCTGGGACCCCCCAAACCCCACCTGGGACCCCCAAACCCCCCCTGGGACCCCCAAACCCCCCCCCAAACCCCCCCCCAGGTACCCACCAGGAGGGGCAGGCGGGCCCCAGGGGCCCGGTAGAGGTGCAGGTAGCCCAGGTAGCCCCCCAGGGCCCCCAGGGCCAGCAGGAACCCCCCCACGGCCACCAGGACGAAGAACCTGGAGGGGGCCGAGAAGTCCCCGACCAGGTGAACGTCCCGGGGCCAGGTGTGGTTGCACAGCTGGGGCAGGGAGGGCTGGAACGTCGACAGGTGGAGCCTGGGGGGGGGAAAAGGGGGTCAGCGGGGTCAGCTGGGGTCAGCTGGGGTCACCTGGGCACACCTGAGCACACCTGAGGTCATCTGGGGTCACCTGGGAACTCCTGGGGTCACCTGGGACATCCTGGGGTTATCTGAGGTCACCTGGGAACTCCTGGGGTCACCTGGACACACCTGAGGTCACCTGGGGTCATCTGGGATAGCCTGGAGTCACCTGAGGTCACCTGGGACATCCTGGGGTCACCTGGGGTCATTTGGGCACACCTGAGCACACCTGGGGTCACCTGAGACATCCTGTGGTCACCTGGGGTCACCTGAGGTCACCTGGGACATCCTGGGGTCACCTGGACACATCTAAGGGTCAGCTGGGGTCACCTGAGGTCCTGAGGTCACCTGAGGTCACCTGAGGTCACCTGGGTCACCTGGGCACACCAGAGGTCACCTGGAGTCACCTGCGGTCACCTGGGGTCACCTGAGGTCACCTGGACACACCTAGGGTCACCTGGGACCGGTTTGGGGTCACCTGGGGTCACCTGAGACATTGTGGGGTCACCTGGACACACCTGAGGTCACCTGAGACATTCTGGGGTCACCTGAGACATTCTGGGGTCACCTGGACACACCTGGAGTCACCTGAACACACCTGGGACATCCTGGGGTCACCCTGGGCACACCTGAGGTCACCTGGGCACAGTTGGGGTCACCTGGACACACCTGAAGTCACCTGGGGTCACCTGGGACATCCTGGGGTCACCTGGGACACACCTGGGGTCACCTGAGCACACTTGGAGTCACCTGAGACATTCTGGGGTCACCTGGGCACACCTGAGGTCACCTGGGACATCCTGGGGTCACCTGGACACACCTGAGGTCACCTGGACATACCTGGGGTCACCTGGGACATCCTGGGGTCACCTGGGGTCACCTGGGGACATTCTGGGGTCACCTGGGACATCCTGGGGTCACCTGAGCACACCTGAGGTTACCTGAGGTCACCTGGGAACTCCTGGGGTCACCTGGGCACACCTGAGGTCACCTGAGCTCACCTGGGATATTCTGGAGTCACCTGGGCAAACCTGGACACACCTGGGGTCACCTGGGACATCCTGGGGTCACCTGGGAACTCCTGGGGTCATCTGGGGTCACCTGGGAACTCCTGGGGTCACCTGGAGTCACCTGGGACCATTTGGGGTCACCTGGACACACCTGGGGTCACCTGGGGTCACCTGGACACACCTGAGGTCACCTGGGGTCACCTGGGGTCACCTGGGACCATTTGGGGTCACCTGGACACACCTGAGGTCACCTGGGGTCACCTGGGGTCACCTGGGGTCACCTGGGACCATTTGGGGTCACCTGGGGTCACCTGGGGTCACCTGGGGTCACCTGGACACACCTGAGGTCACCTGGGGTCACCTGGGGTCACCTGGGGTCACCTGGGACCATTTGGGGTCACCTGGACACACCTGAGGTCACCTGGGGTCACCTGGGCACACCTGAGGTCACCTGAGCTCACCTGGCCCCACCTTGGCCCCGCCCCGCGCAGGCCCCGCCCCCCCCCGCTGGCAGCAGCCAATCACCTGAAGGGGTAGGCGAAGGGGGCGGAGACGGAGACGTTCGATTGGCCGGGGCAGGAGACCAGGAAGGAAACGGAGCCGCTGAACCCGCCCAGCGTGGAGAAGGCGAACACCGAGAAAAACTGGGGGGAAAGGACCAGAAATCGGGAAAAACGACCCAAAAATCGGGAAAAACGACCCAAAATTTGTTAAAAACGGCCCAAACTTCGTTAAAAACGGCCCAAAAATTCACTGAAAATGACCCAAAAATCGTTAAAAACGATCCCAAAATCATTAAAAATGACCACAAATTTGTTAAAAACGACCCAAAATTCAATAAAAATGACCCCAAAATTCACTTAAAATGACCCAAAATTCACTTAAAATGCCCCAAAATTGACTGAAAAATGACCCAAAACTCACTAAAAATGCCCCAAAATTGACTAAAAATGGCCCAAAATTCACTAAAAATGGACCAAAATTCAGTAAAACCAACCCAGCGTGGAGAAGGCGAACACCGAGAAAAACTGGGGGAAAGGACCAAAAATCGGGAAAAACGACCCAAAAATCGGGAAAAACGACCCCAAAATTTGTTAAAAAACGACCCAAAATTTGTTAAAAACGACCCCAAAATTCATTAAAAATGCCCCAAAATTGATTAAAAACACCCCAAAATTCACTAAAAAATGACCCAAAATTTGTTAAAAACACCCCAAAATTCATTAAAAACGACCCAAAATTCGGGAAAAAACGCCCCAAAAATCGGGAAAAATGACCCCAAAATCATTAAAAATGGCCCCAAAATTCACTGAAAATGACCCAAAATTGACTAAAAATGACCCAAAATTGACTGAAAATGGCCCAAAATTGACTAAAAATGGCCCAAAACTCACTAAAAATGGCCCCAAAATTCATTAAAAACGACCCAAAAATCGTTAAAAACGACCCAAAATTCACTGAAAATGGCACAAAATTCACTAAAAACAAGCCAAAAATCGGGAAAAACCACCCAAAAATCCTTAAAAAACAACCCAAAATTCATTAAAAACGACCCAAAAATCGTTAAAATCGGCCCAAAATTCACTAAAAACGACCCAAAATTCACTAAAAACGACCCAAAATTCATTAAAAACGACCCCAAAATCATTAAAAACGGCCCAAAATTCACTAAAAATGGCCCAAAACTGACTAAAAATGACCCAAAAACTGACTAAAAATGACCCAAAATTTGTTAAAAATGGCCCAAAAATGGGGAAAAATGCCCCAAAATTCACTAAAAACGACCCAAAAATCATTAAAAACGGCCCGAAATTCACTGAAAATGGCCCAAAATTGACTAAAAATGACCCAAAGTTGAATCAAAATGGCCCAAAGTTGACTAAAAATGGCCCCAAATTGACCAAAAATGCCCCCAAATTCACTGAAAATGCCCCAAAACTGACTAAAAGTGCCCCAAAATTGACTAAAAATGCCCGATAGTTGAATAAAAATGGCCTAAAACTGACAAAAATAACCCAAAATTTGTTAAAAACGGCCCAAAAACTCACTAAAAATGACCCAAAACTCACTAAAAATGGCCCAAAACTCACTAAAAATGGCCCAAAATTGACTAAAAATGACCCAAAATTCATTAAAAATGGCCCAAAATTCATTAAAAACACCCCAAAATTGACTGGAAATGACCCAAAATTCACTAAAAATGACCCAAAATTCACTGAAAACGACCCAAAATTCATTAGAAACTCCCCAAAAATCATTAAAAATGCATCAAAATTGATTAAAAACAACCCAAAAATCACTAAAAACAACCCAAAATTCGTTAAAAACGACCCAAAAATCGCTAAAAATGACCCAAAATTCACTAAAAATGGCCCCAAACTGACTAAAAATGACCCAAAGTTGACTAAAAATGTCCTAAAATTCATTAAAAACACCCCAAAATGCCCCCAAAATTGACTAAAAATGGCCCAAAATTGACTAAAAATGCCCCAAAATTGACTGAAAATGCCCCAAAATTGACTAAAAATGCCCCAAAATTCACTAAAAGCTCCTCCCAGTCCCTCCCAGTTGCTCCCAGTTTGTCCCAGTATAACCCCAGTTCCCCCTCAGACCCCTCCCAGTCCCTCCCAGTATAACCAGTCCCTCCCAGTATAACCAGTCCCTCCCAGTATAACCAGTCTGTCCCAGTATAACCAGTCCCCTCCCAGTCCCTCCCAGTCTGTCCCAGTATAACCAGTCTGTCCCAGTCTATCCCAACATGCCCCCAGTCCCTCCCAGTATATCCCAGTACAACCAGTATGACCAGTACAACCCCCTCACTGCCTCCAATCCCCTCCCAGTTTGTCCCAGTATAGCCCAGTATATCCCAGTTCCCCCCAATCCCCTCCCAGTCCCTCCCAGTATAGCCCAGTATATCCCAGTCCCTCCCAATCCCCTCCCAGTCACTCCCAGTATATCCCAGTATATCCCAGTCCCTCCCAGTTCTTCCCCGAACCCCTCCCAGTCCCTCCCAGTATTTCCCAGTATGCCCCAGTATGCCCCAGTATGTCCCCAGTATGTCCCAGTCCCCTCCCAGTCCCTCCCAGTTCCCCCCCAGTTCCCCCCAATCCCCTCCCAGTCCCTCCCAGTATGTCCCAGTCCCTCCCAGTTCCCCCTCAATCCCCTCCCAGTATCCCCCAGTATAACCAGTATAACCCCCCTCAGCGCCTCCAATCCCCTCCCAGTCGCTTCCAGTCACTCCCAGTATATCCCAGTATGTTCCAGTTCCCCCCCAATCCCCTCCCAGTATATCCCAGTCCCTCCCAGTTTCCCCCCAATCCCCTCCCAGTCCCTCCCAGTATAACCAGTATACCCAGTATAACCCCCCTCAGCGCCTCCAATCCCCTCCCAGTCCCTCCCAGTCCCTCCCAGTTCCCCCTCAATCCCCTCCCAGTCCCTCCCAGTATAACCAGTACAACCAGTATAACCCCTCTCAGCGCCTCCAGTCCCCTCCCAGTCACTCCCAGTCCCTCCCAGTCCCTCCCAGTATGCCCAGTATGACCCCCCTCACTGCCTCCAATCCCCTACCAGTCCATCCCAGTCCATCCCAGTCCCTCCCAGTATATCCCAGTATGACCAGTATGACCACCCTCAGCGCCTCCAATCCCCTCTCAGTCGCTCCCAGTCCCTCCCAGTCCCTCCCAGTATGACCAGTATAACCCCCCTCACCGCCTCCAATCCCCTCCCAGTCGCTCCCAGTCCCTCCCAGTCCGTCCCAGTCCCTCCCAGTATCCCCAGTATAACCAGTATAACCCCCCTCAGCGCCCTCCAATCCCCTCCCAGTCGCTCCCAGTATAACCCAGTCTGTCCCAGTATGCCCAGTATAACCCCCCTCAGCGCCCCCAATCCCCTCCCAGTCCCCTCCCAGTCCGTCCCAGTCCCTCCCAGTATATCCCAGTACACCCAGTATAACCCCCTCAGCGCCTCCAATCCCCTCCCAGTCGCTCCCAGTATATCCCAGTACGACCAGTATAACCCCCCGTCACCGCCTCCAGTCCCCTCCCAATCCCCTCCCAGTCGCTCCCAGTCCCTCCCAGTCCCTCCCAGTATAACCAGTATGACCAGTATAACCCCCCTCAGCGCCTCCAATCCCCTCCCAGTCCATCCCAGTCCCTCCCAGTATAACCAGTATGACCAGTATAACCCCCCTCAGCGCCTCCAATCCCCTCCCAGTCCATCCCAGTCCCTCCCAGTATAACCAGTATGACCAGTATAACCCCCTTCACCGCCTCCAATCCCCTCCCAGTCCCCTCCCAGTCCCTCCCAATCCCATCCCAGTCCCTCCCAGTCCCTCCCAATCCCATCCCAGTCCCTCCCAGTATGCCCAGTATGACCCCTCTCAGCGCCCCCAATCCCCTCCTAGTCGCTCCCAGTCGCTCCCAGTCCCTCCCAGTATGCCCAGTTTCACCCCTCACCGCCTGCAGCGCCCTCACGAGCCCGAGCGGTTCCCGGAGCGGCTCCAGCGACACCCGCGGGGCCGCCATTGCTGCACCCGGAAGTGACGTCACCGCGACCCCCCCCGCGACGAAAGTAACGTCACCGTCATCGCGACCCCCCCCCGCACGCCGCGCGCTGATTGGCTCCGGGGCCGCGCCTCTCATTTGCATACCCCTCATTTGCATACCCCTCATTTGCATGGCGAGAGTGGCGCGCTTGACCCTCCTCATTTGCATAACCCCGCCCCCTCATTAGCGCTCGCAACGGGCGCCCCCGGGGCCTTATTTGCATAGCCCCGTCTCATTTGCATAGCCACGCCTTTTATTTTACATATTCACGCTCCCAGTCCCTCCCAGTCCTTCCCAGTTCCTCCCAGTCCCTCCCAATCCCCTCCCAGTCCCTCCCAATCCCCTCCCAGTCCCTCCCAGTCCCCTCCCAATCCCCTCCCAGTCCCTCCCAGTCCCTCCCAGTCCCTCCCAGTCCCTCCCAATCCCCTCCCAGTCCCTCCCAATCCCCTCCCATCCCCTCCCAGTCCCTCCCAGTCCCCCCCAGTCCCTCCCAGTGCCCCCCCCAAGCTCCAACTCTCGCGAGATTTCCCGTTCGCGGCGCTCGGAGGGACGTGACCGGAAGTGGGGGGGGCGTGGCCGGAAGAAGGAACCGGCGGCGGCAGCGACGGTACCGGACTGGGATGTACTGGTTATACTGGGAGGGACTGGCGGGGACTGGGAGGGCACTGGGATGGACTGGGGGGGACTGGGAGGGGATTGGGGGGGAACTGGGATGAATTAGGCGGGCACTGGGATGAACTGGGAGAGAACTGGGATGGACTGGGAGGGCACTGGGAGGGACTGGGAGGGAACTGGGAGGGGATTGGGAGGGACTGGGAGGGAACTGGGGGGGTCACTGGGATGAACTGGGAGGGCGCTGACCCGTACTGGTCCATACTGGCGTATGCGGGTCTGTACTGGTTTGTACTGGTTCATACTGGTCCGTACTGATCCGTGCTGGTTTATACTGGTCTGTGCTGGTTTGTACTGATCCATACTGGTTTATTCTGGTCCATACTGGTTTATACTGATTCATACTGGTCTGTACTGGTCCATACTGGTCCATAATGATCCATACTGGTCCGTACTGGTGTATACTGGTCTGTAGTGGTTTGTACTGGACCATAATAATCCATGCTGTTTTGTTCTGGTCCAAACTGGTCCATAATGGTCCAAACTGGTCCATACTGGTGTATACTGGTCTGTACTGGTTTACATGGGTTTGTACTGGTCCATACTGGTGTATACTGGTCTGAACTGGTCTGTACTCGTCCAAACTGGTCCATACTGGTCTGTACTGGTCTGTACTGGTCTGCACTGGGCCAAACTGGTCCATACTGGTCCATACTGGTCCATACTGGTCTGTACTGGTCTGAACTGGTCCGTACTGGTTTATACTGGTCCATACTGGTCCAAACTGGTCCAAACTGGTCCATACTGGTCCATACTGGTCCGTACTGGTCCAAACTGGTCCGTACTGGTCCCCACAGATGAACCTGGACCGAGTGTCCAACGAGGAGAAACTGGAGCTGTGCCGGAAGTACTTCCGGGGTGAGTGACCTTTGACCTTTGACCCCGAGAGCCCAGGGCGTGGCACTTCTGGGTGGGCGTGGCCGGGCTGGATGGGCGTGGTTTGGCCCGGGTGGGCGTGGTCAGTCCTGGGGGTGTGACAGACCTCCGGGGTGGGCGTGGCCATCTGGATAGTGGGCGTGGCCAGGCCCTGAGTGGGCGTGGCCAGGGCAGGGCTGAGTTTGGGGGGTCTCGGGGGCTGATTTTGGGGGGAATTTGGGTGGGATTTGGGGCTCATTTTTGGGGGAATTTGGGGCAAATTTGAGGCTCATTTTTGGGTGAAATTGGGTCAAATTTGGGCTCATTTTTGGATGAAATTTGGGCTCATTTTTGGGTTAATTTTGGGTGAATTTAGGGCTGATTTTGGGGAGAATTTTGGGGCGAATTTGGGGCTCATTTTTGGGTGAAATTGGGTCAAATTTGGGTTTATTTTTGGGGGAATTTGGGGCACATTTTTTGGTTAATTTTCGGTGAAATTTGGGCTCATATTTGGGTTAATTTTGGGTGAATTTGGGGCTGATTTTGGGGTGAATTTGGGTGGGATTTTGGGCTCATTTTGGGGTGAATTTGGGTCAAATTTGGGGTCATTTTTGGGTGAAATTGGGTGAAATTTGGGGTCATTTTTGGGTGAAATTTGGGCTCATTTTTGGGTTAATTTTGAGTGCATTTGAGGCTGATTTTGGGGTGAATTTGGGTTGGATTGGGGACTGATTTTAGGTGAATTTGGGGGTCATTTTTGGGTGAATTTGGGTGGGATTTGGGGCAGATTTTTGGGTGAATTTGGGGCTCATTTTTGGGTCAATTTGGGTGGGATTTGGGGCTCATTTTGGGGTGAATTTGGGTCAAACTTGGGTTCATTTTTGGGTGGATTTGGGGCTCATTTTGAGTTGAATTTGGGGCTCATTTTGGGGTGAATTTGGGTCGAATTTAGGTCAAATTTGGGTTCATTTTTGGTGAGTTTGGGGCTCATTTTGGGGTGAATTTTGGTGAGATTTGGGTTCATTTTTGGGGTGAATTTGGGTTCGTTTGGGGGTGAATTTGGGGCTGATTTTGGGGTGAATTTGAGGCTCATTTTGGGGGGAATTTGGGGTGAATTTGGGGCTCATTTCTGGGTCAAATTGAGTTGGATTTGGGTTCATTTTTGGGGGAATTTGGGGCACATTTTTGGGGGAATTTTGAGTGAATTTGGGGCTAATTTTTGGGGGAATTTTGAGTGAATTTGGGGCTCATTTTTGGGGGAATTTGGGTAGGATTTGGGGTGAATTTTTGGGGGAATTTGGGGCTCATTTTGGGTTAATTTTGGGTGAATTTGGGGCTCATTTGGGGGCTGATTTTTGGGTGAATTTGGGTAGGATTTGGGTTCATTTTTGGGTTCATTTGGTTCATTTTGGGGTGAATTTGGGTGGAATTTGGGGCTCATTTTTGGGTTAATTTTGAGTGAATTTGGGGCTGATTTTTGGGTGAATTTGGGTCAAATTTGGGTTCATTTTTGGGTTCATTTGGGTTCATTTTGGGGTGAATTTGGGTGGAATTTGGGGCTCATTTTTGGGTGAATTTTGGGTGAATTTTGAGTGAATTTGGGGCTCATTTTTGGGGTGAATTTGGGTTCACTTTTGGGTGAATTTGGGGTGAATTTTGGGGTGAATTTGGGATTAATTTTTGGGTGAATTTGGGTGGGATTTGGGTTGAATTTGAGTTCATTTTGGGGTGAATTTGGGTGGGATTTTGGGCTCATTTTGGGGTGAATTTGGGTGAAATTTGGGTTCATTTTTGGGTGAGTTTGGGGCTCATTTTGGGGAGAATTTGGGGCTGATTTTGGGGTGAATTTGGCTGGGATTTGGGGCTCATTTTTGGGTGAATTTTGGACTCATTTTGGGGTGGATTTGGGACTCATTTGGGGTGAATTTGGGTCAAACTTGGGTTCATTTTTGGGTGAATTTGGGGCTGATTTTTGGGTCAATTTGAGTGGTATTTTGGCTTCATTTTTGGGTGTATTTGGGTCAAATTTGGGGCTCATTTTGGGGTGAATTTGGGTCAAACTTGAGCTCATTTTTGGGTCAATTTGGGTCAAATTTGGGCTCCTTTTTGACTGGATTTTGGTGGGATTTGGGGCTGGTTTTTGGGGGTGTTTGGGGCTGGTTTTTGGGCTTATTTGGGCTGGATTTGGGGCTCATTTTTGGGTGAATTTGGGGCTCATTTTGGGGTGAATTTGGGTCAAATTTGGGTCCTTTTTTGGGTGAATTTGGGGCGGATTTTGTCTCAATTTGGGGTGAATTTGGGGCTGATTTTTGGGTTAATTTGAGTGGTATTTTGGGTTCATTTTTGGGTGTATTTGGGTAGGATTTGGGTTCATTTTTGGGGTGAATTTGGGTCAAATTTGGGTTCATTTTTGGGTGAATTTGGGTCAAATTTGGGTTAATTTTGGGGTGAATTTTGGTGGGATTTCGGGCTCATTTTGGGGTGAATTTGGGTCAAATTTGGGTCAAATTTGGGTTCATTTTGGGGTGAATTTTGGGGGGATTTGGGGCTGATTTTGGGGTGAATTTGGGTGGGATTTGGGGCCAATTTTTGGGTGAATTTGGGGCTCATTTTTGGGTGAACTTGGGTCTCATTTTGGGGTGAATTTGGGTCAAACTTGGGTTCATTTTTGGGTGAATTTGGGGCTCATTTTGGGGTGAATTTGGGCCGGTTTTTGGGTCAAACTTGAGCTCATTTTTGGGTCAATTTGGGTCAAATTCGGGCTCATTTCTGGCTGGATTTTGGGGGGACCCGGGGCTGGTTTTTGGGGGTGTTTGGGGCAGATTTTGGGGTTAATTTGGGGTAAATTTGGGGCTGATTTTTGGGTCAATTTGAGTGGTATTTTGGCTTCATTTTTGGGTGTATTTGAGTCAAACTTGAGCTCATTTTTGGGTCAATTTGGGTCAAATTTGAGCTCATTTTTGGGTCACTTTGAGTCAAATTTGGGTTCATTTTTGGGTCAATTTGGGTCAAACTTGAGCTCATTTTTGGGTCAATTTGAGTCAAATTTGAGCTCATTTTTGGGTCAATTTGGGTCAAACTTGAGCTCATTTTTGGGTCAATTTGGGTCAAACTTGAGCTCATTTTTGGGTCAATTTGAGTCAAATTTGAGCTCATTTTTGGGTCAATTTGGGTCAAACTTGGGCTCATTTTTGGGTCAATTTGGGTCAAACTTGGGCTCATTTTTGGGTCAATTTGGGTCAAACTTGGGCTCATTTTTGGGTCAATTTGGGTCAAATTCGGGCTCGTTTCTGGCCGGTTTTTGGGGGTGTTTGGGGCGGATTTTGGGGTTAATTTGGGGGTGTTTGGGGCCCCCAGGGGGGTTCCTGCTGCTGCCCTTCCTGTGGGTGGTGAACGTGGTTTGGTTCTTCCGAGAGGCCTTTTGGGCCCCCCCGTTCGGGGAACAGCAGCAGATCAAACGCTGTGAGTCTGGGGGGGATTTGGGGGGTCCTGGGGGGGCTTGGGGGGATTTTGGGGGGATTTGGGGAGGATTTGGGGGGGATTTGGGAGGGTTTGGGAGGATTTGGGGGGATTTTGGGACGATTTGGGGGGATTTGGGGAGGATTTGGAGGGGATTTGGGAGGTTTGGGGGGGGTCTGGAGGGATTTTGGGAGGATTTGGGGGGGTCCTGGGGGGGGGTTGGGGGGATTTTGGGAGGGTTTGGAGGGATTTGGGGGGATTTTGGGGGGATTTGGGGGGATTTTGGGAGGGTTTGGGGGGATTTGGGGGGGTCCTGGGGGGGTTTGGGGGGATTTGGGGGGGGTTGGGGGGATTTTGGGAGGATTGGAGGGGGTTTTGAGGGGGGGTTGGGGAGGGTTTGGGGGGATTTGGGGGAGTTTGGGGGGGGTTGGGGGGATTTGGAGGGGTCCTGGGGGGGTCGGGGGGGGTTTGGGGGGGTTTGGGGGGGGCTTGGGGGGATTTGGGGGGGTTTGGGGGGGCTTGGGGGGGTTTTGGGAGGATTTTGGGAGGGTTTGGGGGGATTTGGGGGGGTCCTGGGGGGATTTGGGGGGGATTTTGGGAGATCTGGAGGGGTGCTGGGGGGGTTTGGGGGGATTTTGGGAGGGTTTGGGGGGGGTTGGAGGGGGTTTGGGGGGATTTGGGGGGATTTGGGGGGATTGGAGGGGATTTGGGGGGGGGTTGGGAGGGTTTGGGGGGGTCCTGGGGGATTTGGGGGGGTCCTGGGGATATATGGGGGGATTTTGGGAGGTCTGGAGGGGTCCTGGGGGGGTTTGGGGGGATTTTGGGAGGGTTTGGGGAGGACTTAGGAGTCCCAGAAAGGTTTTTGGGTGTCCCAGGTGATATTTTGGGGGTCCCAGGTGTCTTTTTGAGGGTCCCAGGTGTCTTTTAGGGGGCCCGGAGCTGTTTTTGGGGGTCCCAGGTGTATTTTGGGGGTCCCAGGTGTGTTTTTAGGGGTCCCAGGGGTATTTTTGCAGGTCCCAGGATGGTTTTTGGGGTTCCCAAATGATATCTTGGGGGTCCCAGATTTGTTTTTGGGGGTTCCAGGTGTGTTTTTGGTGCTCCCAGGTGATATTTTGGGCGTCCCAGAGTAGATTTTGGGGGTCCCAGATGATATTTTGGGGGTCCCAGGATGGTTTTTGGGTGTTTCAGGTACATTTTGGTGCTCCCAGAGTGTATTTTGGTGCTCCCAGGTGTCCCAGGTGACATTTTGGGTGTCCCAAGTGTATTTTGGGGGTCCCAGGCTGGTTTTTGGGTGTCCCAGATGTGTTTTTGGTGCTCCCAGGTGACATTTTGGGGGTCCCAGGTGTTATTTTGGGGGTCCCAGGTGTTATTTTGGGGGTCCCAGGTGACATTTTGGGGGTCCCAGGATGGTTTTTGGTGATCCCAGGTGTATTTTGAGGGTCCCAGGGCTGTTTTTGGGGGTCCCAGATGTATTTTTGGGGGTCCCAGGGCTGTTTTTGGGGTTCCCAGCTGACATTTTGTTGCTCCCAGTTGACATTTTGGGGTTCCCAGATGACATTTTGGGGTCCCAGGTGTATTTTTGGGGGTCCCAGGTGATATTTTGGGGGTCCCAGATGTATTTTTTGTGCTCCCAGGGCTGTTTTTGGGGTTCCCAGAGTAGATTTTGGGGGTCCCAGATCTATTTTGGTGCTCCCAGTTGATATTTTGGGGGTCCCAGAGTAGATTTTGGGGTTCCCAGATGACATTTTGGGGGTCCCAGATGACATTTTGGGGGTCCCAGATGTCATTTTGGGGGTCCCAGGGCTGTTTTTGGTGCTCCCAGGGCTGTTTTTGGGGTTCCCAGATGTATTTTGGTGCTCCCAGAGTAGATTTTGGGGGTCCCAGATGACATTTTGGGGGTCCCAGGTCTATTTTGGTGCTCCCAGATGATATTTTGAGGCTCCCAGAGTAGATTTTGGGGTTCCCAGGGTGTATTTTTGAGGGTCCCAGGGCTGTTTTTGGGGGTCCCAGCTGACATTTTGTTGCTCCCAGGTGATATTTTAGGGTTCCCAGATGTATTTTTGGGGGTCCCAGATGACATTTTGGGGGTCCCAGGGCTGTTTTTGGTGCTCCCAGGGCTGTTTTTGTGGGTCCCAGATGTATTTTGAGGGTCCCAGATGTATTTTTGGGGGTCCCAGGGTGTATTTTTGGGGGTCCCCAGGCTGGTTTTGGTGCTCTCAGGTCTATTTTGGTGCTCCCAGGGCTGTTTTTGGGGTTCCCAGGTGTATTTTAAGTGTCCCAGGTCTATTTTTGGGGGTCCCAGGTGTATTTTTGGGAGTCCCAGGTGTATTTTTGGGGTTCCCAGGTGTATTTTGGGGCTCCCAGAGTAGATTTTGGGGTCCCAGGGTGTATTTTTGAGGGTCCCAGGTGTATTTTGGGGGTACCAGGTGACATTTTGGTGCTCCCAGTGCTGTTTTTGGGGTTCCCAGGGCTGTTTTTGGGGGTCTCAGGTCTATTTTTGGGGTTCCCAGCTGACATTTTGGGGGTCCCAGAGCTGTTTTTGGGGTTCCCAGAGCTGTTTTTGGGGTTCCCAGAGCTGTTTTTGGGGGTCCCAGAGTAGATTTTGGGGTTCCCAGAGTAGATTTTGGGTGTCCCAGGTCTATTTTGGGTGTCCCAGATGTATTTTTGGGGGTCCCAGAGTAGATTTTGGGGGTCCCAGATGTATTTTTGGGGTTCCCAGATGTATTTTTGGGGGTCCCAGAGTAGATTTTCGGGGTCCCAGATCTATTTTGGTGCTCACAGTTGATATTTTGGGGGTCCCAGATGACATTTTGGGGATCCCAGGGCTGTTTTTGGGGTTCCCAGGGCTGTTTTGAGGGTCCCAGATGTATTTTGGTGGTCCCAGATGTATTTTTGGGGGTCCCAAATGACATTTTGGGGTTCCCAGCTGACATTTTGGGTGTCCCAGGGCTGTTTTTGGGGTTCCCAGATGATATTTTGGGGGTCCCAGGTGTATTTTGGGGCTCCCAGAGTAGATTTTGGGTTCCCAGGGTGTATTTTTGAGGGTCCCAGATGTATTTTGGGGGTACCAGGTGACATTTGTGGGGGTCCCTGGTGTATTTTGGGGGTCCCAGGCTGGTTTTTGGGTGTCCCAGATGTGTTTTTGGGGGTCCCAGGATGGTTTTTGGTGCTCTCAGGTGACATTTTGGGGGTCCCAGGGCTGTTTTTGGGGGTCCCAGAGTAGATTTTGGGGTTCCCAGAGTAGATTTTGGGGGTCCCAGAGTGGATTTTGGGTGTCCCAGGTCTATTTTGGGTGTCCCAGGTCTATTTTGGGGGTCCCAGATGTATTTTGGGGGTCCCAGATGTATTTTGAGGGTCCCAGATGTATTTTGAGGGTCCCAGATGTATTTTTGGGGGTCCCAGAGTAGATTTTGGGGGTCCCAGATGTATTTTTGGGGGTCCCAGAGTAGATTTTGGGGTTCCCAGATGTATTTTTGGGGGTCCCAGAGTAGATTTTGGGGTTCCCAGAGTAGATTTTGGGGGTCCCAGATGTATTTTTGGGGGTCCCAGATGTATTTTTGGGGGTCCCAGATGTATTTTGGGGGTCCCAGATGTATTTTTGGGGTTCCCAGAGTAGATTTTGGGTGTCCCAGGTCTATTTTGGGGGTCCCAGATGTATTTTGGGGGTCCCAGGTCTATTTTGGGGGTCCCAGGTCTATTTTGGGGGTCCCAGATGTATTTTGAGGGTCCCAGATGTATTTTTGGGGTTCCCAGATGTATTTTGAGGGTCCCAGATGTATTTTTGGGGTTCCCAGATGTATTTTGGGGGTCCCAGGTCTATTTTGGGGGTCCCAGGTCTATTTTGGGGTTCCCAGATGTATTTTTGGGGGTCCCAGAGTAGATTTTGGGGTTCCCAGATGTATTTTTGGGAGTCCCAGATGTATTTTTGGGGGTCCCAGATGTATTTTGGGGTTCCCAGATGTATTTTTGGGGGTCCCAGATGTATTTTTGGGGTTCCCAGATGTATTTTTGGGGTTCCCAGATGTATTTTTGGGGGTCCCTAACCCCTGTCCCCCCCCCCGCCCCAGACGTGGTTCGCTCCGCGCTGGGGGCGGGGCTCTGGGGGGTCTCCCTGGGGGTCTGGATTGGGCTCTTCCAGACCCGCCGCGGCCAATGGGGGGCCTTGGGCGACGCCCTCAGCTTCACCCAGCCAATGGGAGTGCCCTGAGCCCCCCCCCGCCGGCCAATGGGAGCGCCCCGAGCCGCGGCGGCCAATGGGAGAGCGGCCAAGGTGAGGGCGGGGCTGCGACCGGCCAATGGGGTGCGGGGGGGAGAGGGAGGGGCTTAAATCGGCCAATGGGAGGGGGCGGGGTTTGGACCGGCCAATGGCGGAGCAGGGAAGTGAGGGCGGGGCCTAAAGCAGCCAATGGGAGTGCCCAGAGAGTGGGAGGAGCTTAAAGCAGCCAATGGGAGAGTCAGGGGTGTGGGAGGAGCTTAAAGCAGCCAATGGAGAGCCTGAGGTGTGGGAGGGGCTTAAATTAGCCAATGGGAAAGCCCAGAGTGGGAGGGGCTTAAGTCAATGGGAGAGTCAGGGGTGTGGGAGGGGCTTAAAGCAGCCAATGGGAGAGTTTGGGGTGTGGGAGGGGCTTAAATTAGCCAATGGGAAAGCCCAGAGTGGGAGGAGCTTAAAGCAGCCAATGGGAGAGTCTGGAGTGTGGGAGGGGCTTAAAGCAGCCAATGGGAAAGCCCAGAGTGGGAGGAGCTTAAAGCAGCCAATGGGAGAGTCAGGGGTGTGGGAGGGGCTTAAATTAGCCAATGGAGAGCCCAGAGTGGGAGGGGCTTAAACTAGCCAATGGGAGAGTCACGGGGTGTGGGAGGGGCTTAATGGGAGGCTGTGAGGGGTGTGGCCTAAAGCAGCCAATGGGAGGGCCCAGAGGGGAGGGCGGGGCTCAAGCCAGCCAATTGGAGAGCCCCCGAGCGCCACCGGCCAATGGGAGAGCTCGGGAGTGAGGGCGTGGCCTCAGCCCGCCAATGGGGGGCTGGCAGGGGTGTGGCCTTAACCGGCCAATGGGAGAGGCCGGAGGGGAGGGAGGGGCTTCAACCAACCAATACAGGAAGGGCAGGGCTTGGCCCAGCCAATGGGAGTGCCCCAGGGGCGTGGCAAAAAAGAGGGCGTGGCCAGAAGTGTGGGAGGCGCCAGAGCTGAGGGGGAGGGGCCTAAAAAGCACCACTGACCCTCCCCCTCCCCCCAAACAGGAGCGATGACATCACGTGACGCTTGACCACGCCCCCTTCCCCCAATAAACAGTTTTGGCCCCGCCCACCCGCTCACGTGCCTTCGCTGACCACGCCCCCTCATTTACATACAGGAGGCGGCGCTTTTATTGTGGGCGTGGCCACAGGGGAGGGGGCGGGGCCGGCTGGCGGGCGTGGCCTCGGGGTGGGCGTGGCCTCGGGGTGGGCGGGGCCTCACTGGCGCTCGTAGATGATTCGCAGGAGGCGAAGGCTGGGCCCGTAACGCTGCTGCTGCCGCTGGGCGGCCTCCCGCCACCTAGACCAGTACGGACCAGTATGGACCAGTATGGACCACTATGGACCAGTACGGACCAGTATAAACCAGTACGGACCAGTATGGACCAGTACAGACCAGTATGGACCAGTATAAACCAGTTCAGACCAGTATGGACCAGTATGGACCAGTACGGACCAGTACAGACCAGTATAAACCAGTACGGACCAGTATGGACCACTATAAACCAGTATAAACCACTACAGACCAGTATAAACCAGTATGAACCAGTATAAACCAGTATGGACCAGTATAGACCAGTATGGACCAGTACAGACCAGTATGGACCAGTATGGACCAGTACAAACCAGTATAAACCAGTACAGACCAGTATAAACCAGTATGGACCAGTATAGACCAGTTTGGACCAGTAGAAACCAGTACAAACCAGTATAAACCAGTACAGACCAGTATAAACCAGTTTGGACCAGTACGGACCAGTATGGACCAGTATGGACCAGTATAAACCAGTTTGGACCAGTAGAAACCAGTATAAACCAGTACAGACCAGTATAAACCAGTATGAACCAGTATAAACCCATGTAAACCAGTATGGACCAGTACGGACCAGTATCAACCAGTACAGACCAGTATAAACCAGTATGGACCAGTACGGACCAGTATAAACCAGTACGGACCAGTATGGACCAGTACAGACCAGTATGGACCAGTACGGACCAGTATAAACCAGTACAGACCAGTATAAACCAGTATAAACCAGTATGGACCAGTATGGACCAGTCCAGACCAGTAACACCCAGTCAGAGCCCCCCCAGTCCAGCCCAGTCACCCCCAGTGACCTCCCCAGTCGCTCCCAGTAACTCCCAGTGAGCTCCCAGTGCGTCCCAGTCCCCTCTCAGTATAAACCAGTCCCCTCCCAGTCCCTCCCAGTCCCCCCCCAATCCCCTCCCAGTCCCTCCCAGTCCCTCCCAGTTTATCCCAGTTCCTCCCAGTTTATCCCAGTCCCTCCCAGTCCCCCCCAGTCCCTCCCAGTCCCTCCCAGTCCCCTCCCAGTCCCTCCCAGTCCCTCCCAGTCCCCCCCAGTCCCTCCCAGTTTATCCCAGTCCCTCCCAGTCCCTCCCAGTCCCCCCCAGTCCCCCCCAGTCCCTCCCAATCCCCTCCCAGTCCCTCCCAGTCCCCCCCAGTCCCTCCCAGTTTATCCCAGTCCCTCCCAGTTTATCCCAGTCCCTCTCACCGCTGCCGGACCCGTTTCCACCTCTCCATGTTCTTGTAGATCAGTGACGTAATCGAGGGGGCGGGGTCTGGCACCTGGGGGCGGGGCCACCGCGATGACATCACAAAGGGGTGTGGCCAGTGGTGACATCACACAAGGGGCGTGGCCACCGTGGTGACATCACAAGGGGCGTGGCCAGGGGGTTTTGGGGGTCCCAGGGTGGGTTTTGGGGCATTTTGGGGGGTCCCTGAGTAGATTTTGGGGTATTTTGGGGGGTTTTGGGGTGTTTTGGGGGGTCCCAGGGTGGTTTTGGGGGTATTTTGGGGTTATTTTGGGGGGTTTTGGGGGGTCCCAGGGTGGATTTTGGGGTATTTCGGGGCTATTTTGGGGGGTCCCAGGGGTATTTTGGGGAGGGTTGGGAGGTTTTGGGGGGTCCCAGGGTGGGTTTTGGGACATTTTTGGGTATATTGGGGGGTCCCAGGGTGGATTTTGGGGTTCCCAGGGTGGGTTTTGGGGGTTCCACGGTGGATTTTTGAATATTTTGGGTTATTTTGGGGGGTCCCAGGGTGGGTTTTGGGGTATTTTGGGAAGTTTTGGGGGTTCCAGGGTGGGTTTAGGGGTATTTAGGGGCATTTCCTGGAGTTTTGGGGGGGCCCAGAGTGGGTTTGGGAGGATTTTGGGGGATTTTGGGAGGTTTTGGGGGGTCCCAGGGTGGATTTTGGGGGTCCCAGGATGGGTTTGGGGAAATTTTGGGAGGTTCTGGGGGGTCCCAGGGTGGATTTTGGGGGTCCCAGGATGGGTTTGGGGGGATTCTGGGGGGTTTTGGGTTATTTTGGGGGGTCCCAGGGTGGGTTTGGGGATATTTTGGGGTATTTTGGGAGGTTTTGGGGGGTCCCAGGGTGGATTTTGGGGGATTTTGGGGTATTTTGGGGAGTTTTGGGGGGTCCCGGGGTGGGTTTGGGGGGTCCCAGGGTGGAATTTGGGGGGATTTTGGGTTATTTTGGGGGTTCCAGGGTCGGTTTTGGGGGTCCCAGAATGGGTTTGGGGGGATTCCGGGGGGTTTTGGGTTATTTTGGGGGGTCCCAGGGTGGATTTTGGGGGATTTTGGGGTATTTTGGGAGGTTTTGGGGCGTCCCGGGGGGATTTTGGGGGTCCCAGGGTGGGTTTGGGGGTTCCCAGGGTGGATTTTGGGGGGTCCCAGGGTGGATTTTGGGGTTCCCAGGGTGGGTTTTGGGGGTTCCACGGTGGATTTTGGAATATTTTGGGTTATTTTGGGGGGTCCCAGGGTGGATTTTGGGTTATTTTGGGGGGTCCCAGGGTGGGTTTGGGGGGTCCCAGGGTGGAATTTGGGGGTATTTTGGGTTAATTTGGGGGGTTTTGGGGGGTCCCGGGGTGGGTTTTGGGGTGTTTTGGGTCAATTTGGGGGGTTTTGGGGGGTCTCTCACCTGGTCCGGAGGCTCCGCCCCCTCGTCGGGCCCGAGGGGGGAGGGGACTCGGGGGGCCACGGGGGGGGTGGGGGGGGGGAGCTCCAGCACCTCCTCCCCCTTGGGGGGCACCTGTAAACCAGTACGGACCAGTATGGACCAGTATAAACCAGTACAGACCAGTATGGACCAGTATGGACCAGTATAAACCAGTACGGACCAGTATGGACCAGTATGGACCAGTATGGACCAGTATAAACCAGTACGGACCAGTACGGACCAGTATAAACCAGTATGGACCAGTACGGACCAGTATGGACCAGTACGGACCAGTATGGACCAGTACGGACCAGTATAAACCAGTATGGACCAGTATGGACCAGTACGGACCAGTATGGACCAGTATAAACCAGTATGGACCAGTATGGACCAGTACGGACCAGTATAAACCAGTATGGACCAGTACGGACCAGTATGGACCAGTATGGACCAGTACGGACCAGTATAAACCAGTACAGACCAGTATGGACCAGTATAAACCAGTATGGACCAGTATGGACCAGTATGGACCAGTACAGACCAGTATAAACCAGTATGGACCAGTATAAACCAGTATGGACCAGTATGGACCAGTATAAACCAGTATGGACCAGTATGGACCAGTATGGACCAGCATAAACCAGTATGGACCAGTATAAACCAGTATGGACCAGTACGGACCAGTATGGACCAGTATGGACCAGTATGGACCAGTATGGACCAGTATAAACCAGTATAAACCAGTATGGACCAGTACGGACCAGTATAAACCAGTATGGACCAGTATGGACCAGTATGGACCAGTATGGACCAGTATAAACCAGTACGGACCAGTATAAACCAGTATGGACCAGTATGGACCAGTATAGACCAGTATGGACCAGTATGGACCAGTATAAACCAGTATGGACCAGTATGGACCAGTATGGACCAGTATGGACCAGTATAAACCAGTATGGACCAGTACGGACCAGTATGGACCAGCATAAACCAGTATGGACCAGTATAAACCAGTATGGACCAGTATGGACCAGTATGGACCAGTATGGACCAGTATAAACCAGTATGGACCAGTACGGACCAGTATGGACCAGTATGGACCAGTATAAACCAGTATGGACCAGTACGGACCAGTATGGACCAGTATGGACCAGTACGGACCAGTACGGACCAGTATGGACCAGTACAGACCAGTATAAACCAGTATGGACCAGTATGGACCAGTATAGACCAGTATAAACCAGTATGGACCAGTACGGACCAGTATAAACCAGTATGGACCAGTACAGACCAGTATAAACCAGTATGGACCAGTATAAACCAGTATGGACCAGTATAAACCAGTACGGACCAGTATGGACCAGTATGGACCAATTTTGAGTGGATTTGGGGTAATTTTTTGGTATTTTTGGTAATTTCGGGTGGATTTGGACTATTTTGGGGTGGATTTTCAGTATTTTTAGGATGAATTTGGGGTGGTTTTGGGGGGATTTGGGTATTTTGGGATGGATTTTGAGGTGGTTTTGGGGGGATTTGGGTATTTTGGGATGGATTTTGAGTATTTTTGGGTGAATTTGGAATATTTTTGGGGGGATTTTGAGTGGATTTGGGGCAATTTGGGGTATTTTTGGGTGGATTTTGAGTATTTCTGGGGTGATTTGGGGTAGTTTTGGGTGGATTTCGAGTGGATTTGGGGTATTTTAGGGGTGATTTGGGATATTTTTGGTGTGATTTGGGATATTTTTGGTGTGATTTGGGATATTTTTGGTGTGATTTGGGATTCTTTTGTGGGATTTTGAGGTGGTTTTGGGATGATTTCAGGTGGATTTGGGGTGTTTTTGGGGGGATTTGGGGTATTTTGGGTGGATTTTAAGGTGGTTTGGGGTGATTTGGGGTATTTTTGGGTGGTTTGGGACATTTTTGAGTGAATTTTGGGGTATTTTTTAATGGATTTGGGGGTTTTTGGGGTGGATTGTGACTATTTTTGGGGTGATTTAGGGTATTTTTGGGTATTTTTGAGTGGATTTGGGGTATTTTGGGGCAGATTTTGGGTGGATTTGGGGTATTTTGGGGTGGATTTTCACTATTTCTGGGTGGATTTTGAATATTTTGGGGTGATTTGAGGTGGTTTTGGGGTATTTTTGAGTGGATTTGGAGTATTTTTGGGGTCATTTGGAGTATTTTTGGGGTGATTTGGGGTATTTTTGGGCAGATTTTGAGGTGTTTTCAGGGTGATTTCAGGTGGATTTGGGGTGATTTGGAATATTTTTGGGTGGATTTTGAGGTGTTTTGGGCTGGATTTGGGATATTTTTGGTGGATTTGGGATATTTTTGGGTGGATTTGGGGTATTTTGGGTGCATTTTGACTATTTTTGGGGGGATTTGGGGTGATTTTGGATTCTTTTGTGTGATTTTCAGGCGGTTTTGGGTGAATTTGGGGGCGATTTGAGGGATTTTTGGGGTGGATTTTGAGTATTTTTGGGGGGATTTTGATGTGGTTTTGGGTGGATTTGGGGTATTTTTGGTGGATTTGGGATATTTTTGGGGTGATTTGGGGTATTTTTGGGTGGATTTTCAGGTGGTTTTGGGGTGATTTGGGGTATTTTTGGGTGTATTTTGAGTGGATTTGGGGTATTTTTTGGTGTTTTGGGGTGGGTTTGGGTGGTTTTGGGTGGATTTTGGGGGGTTTTGGGTGGAATTTGAGTATTTCTGGGGTGTTTTGGGGTGGGTTTGGGGGGATTTTGAGCATTTTGGGGGGATTTTGAGCATTTTTAGGTGGATTTTGAGGTGTTTTTGGGGTGATTTGAGGTGGTTTTGGGGTGATTTTGAGGTGAGTTTTGAGTGGATTTGGGGTATTTTTGGGGTGATTTTAGGTGGGTTTGGGTTATTTGGGGGGGATTTTGAGGTGGTTTGGGGGGATTTTGGGTATTTTTGGGTGGATTTGGGGCATTTTTGGGTGGATTTTGAGGTGGTTTTGGGGCGATTTGAGGTATTTTTGGGTGGATTTTGACCATTTTTGGGGCGTTTCTGGTGCGATTTTGGGTGATTTTGGTCCAATTTCAGGGTTTTGGGGTCTGGGGTCTCACCTGCTCGCCCTGGGGGTTGCCCTGGGGGGGTTTTGGGGGGCTCCAGGTGCCCATCCAGGCCCTGCAGACGGGGTACAGGGGGGTGCCCGCCGGGAACTGCCCCAGCTCCACGCTGCGGTCGAACAGGCGGATCACGTACGAGTCTGGGGGGGCAAAAAGGGGGGCTGGGGCAGAAATCTGGGGGGCACAGACACCCCCAGGACCCCCCCCCAGACCCCCCAGAATTTCCCCAGAGCTCCCAAACCTCAAAACCCCCAAAAAATGCCCCCAAAACTGCCCCAGAACCCCCAAAAACTGCCCCAGAATCCCCAAAAACTGCCCCGGAAAAGGAGGGGCTGGGGGCAACAATTTGGGGGGCACAGACACCCCCAGACCCCCCAGACCCCCCTGGGATCCCCCAGAGCCCCCTGAGACCCCCCAGACCCCCTGAGATCCCCAGAGCTCCCAAACCCCAAAAAAACCCCAAAAAATACCCCAAAAAAACCCAAAAAATGCCCCAAAACTGCCCCAGAAGCCCCAAAAATTGCCCTGGAAAAGGAGGGGTTGGGGGCAACAATTTGGGGGGCACAGACACCCCCCAGACCCCCCTGAGACCCCCCAGACCTCCCTGAGACCCTCCAGAGCTCCCAAACCCCAAAACCCCCAAAAAAATGCCCCCAAAAAACCCCAAAAATGCCCCAAAACTGCCCCAGAAGCCCCAAAAACTGCCCTGGAAAAGGGGGGGCTGGGGGCAACAATTTGGGGGGCACAGACACCCCCCAGACACCCTGAGACCCCCCAGACCCCCCTGAGACCCCCCAGAATTTCCCCAGAGCTCCCAAACCCCAAAAACCCCCAAAAATGCCCCAAAACTGCCCCAGAAGCCCCAAAAATTGCCCTGGAAAAGGAGGGGTTGGGGGCAACAATTTGGGGGGCACAGACACCCCCCAGACCCCCCTGAGACCCTCCAGACCCCCTGAGACTCCCCAGAGCCCCCTGAGACCCCCCAGACCCCCCTGAGATCCCCCAGAGCTCCCAAACCCCAAAAAAACCCCAAAAAATACCCCAAAAAAACCCAAAAAATGCCCCAAAACTGCCCCAGAAGCCCCAAAAATTGCCCTGGAAAAGGGGGGGTTGGGGGCAACAATTTGGGGGGCACAGACACCCCCAGGACACCCCTGAGACCCCCCAGAATTTCCCCAGAGCTCCCAAACCCCAAAAAACCCCAAAAAAACCCCAAAAAATGCCCCAAAAATGCCCCAAAACTGCCCCAAAACCCCCCAAAACTGCCCCAGGACCCCAAAAATTGCCCTGGAAAAGGGGGGGCTGGGGCAGAAATTTGGGGGGCACAGACACCCCCCAGACCCCCTGAGACCCCCCAGACCCCCCTGAGACCCCCCAGAATTTCCCCAGAGCTCCCAAACCCCAAAAACCCCCCAAAAATGCCCCCAAAAAACCCCAAAAATGCCCCAAAACTGCCCCAGGACCCCCCAAAAACTGCCCTGGAAAAGGAGGGGCTGGGGGCAACAATTTGGGGGGCACAGACACCCCCCAGACCCCCTGAGACCCCCCAGAATTTCCCCAGAGCTCCCAAACCCCAAAAACCACCAAAAATGCCCCAAAACTGCCCCAGAACCCCCCAAAAACTGCCCCAGAACCCCCAAAAATTGCCCCGGAAAAGGAGGGGCTGGGGGCAACAATTTGTGGGGTACAGACACCCCCCAGACCCCCCTGAGACCCCAGAACCCCCCTGAGACCCCCCAGAATTTCCCCAGAGCTCCCAAACCCCAAAACCCCAAAAAATGCCCCAAAACTGCCCCAGGACACCAAAAACTGCCCCAGAACCCCCAAAAATTGCCCCGGAAAGGGGGGGCTGGGGCAGAAATTTGGGGGGCACAGACACCCCCCAGGACCCCCCTGAGACCCCCCAGAATTTCCCCAGAGCTCCCAAACCCCAAAAACCCCCCAAAAACTACCCCAGAACCCCAAAAACTGCCCCAAAACTGCCCCAGAACCCCCAAAACTGCCCCAGGACCCCCAAAAACTGCCCCGGAAAAGGAGGGGTTGGGGGCAACAATTTGGGGGGTACAGACACCCCCCAGACCCCCCCCCAGACCCCCCTGAGACCCCCCAGAATTTCCCCAGAGCTCCCAAACCCCAAAAACCCCAAAAAAACCCCAAAAAATGCCCCAAAAATGCCCCAGAAGCCCCAAAAACTGCCCTGGAAAAGGGGGGGCTGGGGGCAACAATTTGGGGGGCACAGACACCCCCCAGACCCCCCCCAGACACCCCAGAACCCCCCTGAGACCCCCCAGACCCCCCAGACACCCCTCAGAACTCCCAAACCCCAAAACCCCCAAAAAATGCCCCAAAACTGCCCCAGGACCCCAAAAATTGCCCCGGAAAAGGAGGGGTTGGGGGCAACAATTTGGGGGGCACAGACACCCCCCAGACCTCCCTGAGACCCTCCAGACCCCCCTGAGACTCCCCAGAGCCCCCTGAGACCCCCCAGAACCCCCTGAGATCCCCAGAGCTCCCAAACCCCAAAAAACCCCAAAAAAAACCCAAAAAATGCCCCAAAAATGCCCCAAAACTGCCCCAGAACCCCAAAAATTGCCCCGGAAAAGGGGGGCTGGGGCAGAAATTTGGGGGGCACAGACACCCCCCAGACCCCCCTGAGACCCCCCAGAATTTCCCCAGAGCTCCCAAACCCCAAAAACCCCCCAAAAATGCCCCAAAAAAACCCCAAAAATGCCCCAAAACTGCCCCAGGACCTCAAAAATTGCCCTGGAAAAGGAGGGGCTGGGGGCAACAATTTGGGGGGCACAGACACCCCCCAGACCCCCCCCAGACACCCCAGAACCCCCTGAGACCCCCCAGAACTCCCAAACCCCAAAAAAACCCCAAAAATGCCCCCCAAAAAACCCCAAAAATGCCCCAAAACTGCCCCAGAACCCCAAAAACTGCCCCCAAATCCCCAAAAACTGCCCCAGAATCCCCAAAAACTGCCCCCAAAACTCCCCAAAACTGCCCCAAACTCCCCCCAAAAACTGCCCCAGAACCCCCAAAAAGTGTCCCAGAACCCCAAAAACTGCCCCAAAACCCCAATTTGCCCCAAAAATACCTCAAAATCCACCCAAATCACCCCAAAAACACCCCAAAAACATCCCAAATCACCCCAAAAACATCCCAAATCACCCCAAAAATATCCCAAATCACCCCTGGGATAATTTGGGGTCATTTTGGGATATTTTGGGGTGATTTTGGGCTATTTTGGGCTAGTTTGGGGTCTCTCTCCCTCCCTGTGTCCCTGGGGGTCCCTATAAGATATTTTGGGGTGATTTTGGGTGATTTTGGGGTGATTTTGGGCTAATTTGGGCTATTTTGGGGTCTCTCTCCCTCCCTGTGTCTCTGGGGGATATTTTGGGGTCATTTTGGGATAATTTGGGGTCATTTTGGGCTATTTTGGGCTATTTTGGGGTCTCTCTCCCTCCCTGTGTCCCTGAAGTTCCCAGGGGGGTATTTTGGGGTGATTTTGGGATATTTGGGGTCATTTTGGGGTCTCTCTCCCTCCCTGTGTCCCTGGGGGTCCCTGGGGGATATTTTGGGGTCATTTTGGGCTATTTTGGGCTATTTTGGGGTCTCTCTCCCTCCCTGTGTCCCTGGGGGTCCCTGGGGGATAATTTGGGGTAATTTTGGGATATTTTGGGGTCAATTTGGGATATTTTGGGGTCATTTTGGGCTATTTTGGGTCATTTTGGGGTCTCTCTCCCTCCCTGTGTCCCTGGGGGTCCCCGGGGGATATTTTGGGGTAATTTTGGGCTATTTTGGGCTATTTTGGGGTCTCTCTCATTCCCTGTGTCCCTGGGGGTCCCTGGGGCATATTTTGGGGTCATTTTGGGATATTTTGGGGTGATTTTGGGCTCTTTTGGGGTCTCTCTCCCTCCCTGTGTCCCTGGGGGTCCCTGGGGGGTATTTTGGGGTGATTTTGGGCTATTTTGGGGTCTCTCTCCCTCCCTGTGTCCCTGGGGGATATTTTGGGGTCATTTTGGGATAATTTGGGGTCATTTTGGGCTCTTTTGGGGTCTCTCTCCCCCCCTGTGTCCCTGGGGGTCCCAGGGGGGTATTTTGGGGTCATTTTAGGGTAATTTGGGGTAATTTTGGGGTGATTTTGGGCTCTTTTGGGGTCTCTCTCCCTCCCTGTGTCCCTGGGGGATATTTTGGGGTCATTTTGTGCTATTTTGGGCTATTTTGGGGTCTCTGTCCCTCCCTCTGTCCCTGGGGGTCTCTATGAGATATTTTGGGGTCATTTTGGGATAATTTGGGGTCATTTTGGGCTATTTTGGGGTCTCTCTCCCTCCCTGTGTCCCTGGGGGTCCCTATAAGATAATTTGGGGTCATTTTGGGCTATTTTGGGGGTGATTTTGGGCTATTTTGGGGTCTCTCTCCCTCCCTGTGTCCCTGGGGGTCTCTCTGGGATAATTTGGGGTAATTTTGGGATAATTTGGGGTCATTTTGGGCTATTTTGGGCTCTTTTGGGGTCTCTCTCCCTCCCTGTGTCCCTGGGGGTCCCTATAAGATATTTTGGGGTGAATTTGGGTGTTTTGGGTCACTCACTGTGTCTCTGGGGGGGGGTCTCGGGCCCCTCCCCCCCCTCCCGTCTCTTCTTCCGCCTCTGCTGCGGAACCGCCCGGGGGGGCTGGGGGGGACAGGGGGGGATTTTGGGGGGTCCCAGGGGGTCTCAGGGGGGTTTTGGGGGGGATCTGGGGGGGTTTGGGGTCCCAGGGGGGGTTTGAAAGGGATTTGGGGGGGTTTTGGGGGGCTAAGAGGGGATCTGGGGGGGTTTGAAGGGGATTTGGGGGTCCCAGGGGGAGTTTGGGGGGTCCCAGGGGGAGTTTGGGGGGGATCTGGGGGGGTTTGGGGGTCCCAAGGGGGATTTTGGGGGTCCCAGGGGGGTTTGGGGGGTCCAGGGGGGGTTTGGGGGGTCCCAGGGGGGGGTTTGAAGAGGATTTGGGGGGGGGGTTTGGGGGGGTTTGAAAGGGATTTGGGGGGGGGGGGGTTGGGGGGCTAAGGGGGGGGTTTGGGGTCCCAAGGGGGGTTTGGGGGGTCCCAGGTGGGATTTGGGGGGTCCCAGGGGGAGTTTGGGGGGTCCCAGGGGGGTTTGAAGGGGATTTGGGGGGGATTTGGGGGTCCCAGGGGAGTTTTTGGGAGTCCCAGGGGGGGTTTGGGGGTCCCAGGGGGGGTTTTGAGGGGTCCCAGGGGCGGTTTGGGGGGGATTTTGGGGGTCTCAGGGGGGTTTTGGGGGTCCCAGGGGGGCCTGGGGGGTCCCCAGGGGGGATTTTGGGCGTCTCAGGGGGGATTTTGAGGGTCCCAGGGGGGTTTGAAGGGGATTTGGGGGGGTCCCAGGGGGGGGGTTGGGGGTCCCAGTGGGGGGGTTGGAGGGATCTGGGGGGGTTTGAAGGGGATTTTGGGGGTCCCAGGTGTGGTTTTTGGGGGTCCCAGGGTGGGTTTGGGGGTCCCAGGGGGGGGTTGGGGGTCCCAAGGTGGATTTTGGGGTCCCAGGGGTGTTTTGGGGGGTTTTTGGGGGTCCCAGGCCTATTTTTAGGGGTCCCAGGGTGGTTTTTGGGGGTCCCAAGTGGGTTTTGGGGGTCCCAGGGTGTTTTTGGAGGTCCCAGGGGGGTTTTTGGGGGTCCCAGGTGTGGTTTTGGGGGTCCCAGGGTGGTTTTTGGGGGGGTCCCAGGGGTGTTTTGGGCTGTTTTTGGGGGTCCCAGGTGTGGTTTTGGGGGTCCCAGGTGGTTTTTTGGGGTCCCAGGGTGTTTTTGGGGTGTTTTTGGGGGTCCCAGGGTGTATTTTGGGGGTTCCAGGGGGGTTTTTGGGGGTCCCAGGGGGGTTTTTGGGGGTCTCACCGTTTCCCAGGGGCGCTGGGCGAGGCCTCCCTGCAACACATTTTGGGGAGGGGGCTCAGGGGGGCCCCCCAACCCAGGACTCCCCCAATTTGGGGGTCCCACCCCCCCAAACCCTCTCAGACCCCCCCAAAGACCCCAAATTTGGGGGTCCCACCCCTCCAATCCCCCCAAACCCCCCCAAATTTGGGGTCTCAACCCTCCAAACCCTCTCAGACCCCCCCAAACCCCCCCAATTTGGGGGTCCCACCCCTCCAATCCCCCCCAAACCCTCCCCAATTTGGGGGTCCCATCCCCCAAGTCCCCAAATTTGGGGGTCTCAACCCCCAAACCCCCCCAATTTGGGGGTCTGAGCCCCCCAAACCCTCCCCAATTTGGGGGTCCCACCCCCCCAAGTCCCCAAATTTTGGGGTCTCACCCCTCCAATCCCCCCCAAACCCTCTCAGACCCCCCCAAACCCCCCCAAATTTGGGGGTCACGCCCCCCCAAATCCGATCAGACCCCCCTATTTGGGGGTCCCACCCCCAAATCCCTCCAGACCTCCCCAATTTGGGGGTCCCACCCCACACACCCCCCCAAATTTGGGGGTCTCACCCCCCTAAGTCCCCACATCTGGGGGTCCCACCCCCCCAAACCCTCTCAAACCCCCCCAAACCCCCCCAATTTGGGGGTCCCACCCCCCCAAACCCCCTCAGACCCCCCAAACCCCTCCAATTTGGGGGTCTCACCCCCCAATCCCCCCCAGACCCCCCCCAAATTTGGGGCTCCCACCCCCCCAAACCCTCTCAGACCCCCCCAAACCCCCTCCAATCCCCCCCAAACCCCCCCAAATTTGGGGCTCCCACCACCCCAAACCCTCTCAGACCCCCCACTTTGAGGGTCCCACACCCCAAATCCCCCCAAATCTGGGGTCTCCCCCCAAATCCCCTCAGACCCCCCAATTTCGGGGTCTCACCCCCCCAAATCCCCTCAGACCCCCCTATTTGGGAATCCCACCCCTCCAAGTCCCCAAATTTGGGGGTCTCACCCCCCTAAATCCCCCAATTTGGGGGTCCCACTCCCCCAAATCCCCTCAGACCCCCCAATTTGGGGGTCTCACCCCTCCAATCCGCCCCAAAATCCCCAATTTGGGGGTTCCACCCCCCCAACCCTCCCCAATTTGGGGGTCCCACTCCTCCAATCCCTCTCAATTTGGGGGTCTCACCCCCCCCAAATCCCCTCAGACCCCCCAATTTGGGGGTCCCACCCCCCCTAAATCCCCCAATTTAGGGCTCTCACCCCTCCAATCCCCCCCAAACTCCCCCAAATTTGGGGGTCTCACCCCCCCCATCCCCCCCAATTTGGGGGTGTCCCCCCCCAAACCCCCTCAGACCCCCCCAGACCCCCCCCAAATTTGGGGTCTCACCCCTCAGACCCCCCCAAACCCCCCCAAATTTGGGGGTCCCCCCCCCCTTACTTGTTGGGGGTCTCCCCCGGTGCCTTCCCCGGCTCCTCCTCCAGCGGCTCCCTGGGGGGGGGTCCCCAAAATTCAGGGGGGGGTCCCCAAAATTCAGGGGGGGGTCCCCAAAATCTTCAGGGACCCCAAGAGACCCCCCCCTCAAATCACCCAGGACCCCCCAAATCCCTCCCAAGCCCCCCCAGATCCCCCCCAAACCACCCCAGGACCCCCAAAATCCCCCCCAAATCTCCCCCAAACCACCCCAGGACCCCCACAAATCCCCCACCAGATCCCCCAAACCATCCCAGGACCCCCCAAATCCCCCCCAAGCCCCCTAAATCCCCCCCAAACCCCCTCCCAGACCCCCCCAAACCACCCCAGGACCCCCCAAAACCCCCCAAGCCCCCACCAAAATCCGCCACAGACCCCCCCAAACCACCCCAGGACCCCCCAACCCCCCCCAAGCCCCCCCAGATCCCAGATCCCCCCAAACCATTCCAGGATCCTCCAAATCCCCCCCAGCACCCCTAAATCCCCCCCAAACCCCCTCCCAGACCCCCAAAACCCCCCAAGCCCCTCCCAAAATCCCCCCAGATCCCCCCAAACCACTCCAGGACCCCCCAAACTCCCCCAAGCCCCCCCAAAATCTCCTCCTCAACCACCCCAGGACCCCCCAAACCCCCCAAGCCACCCCCAAAATCCCCCCAAATCTCCCCCCAAACCCCACCAGGACCCCCCAAAACCCCCCAAGCCCCCCCTAAAATCCCCCCCAAACTCCCACCCAGAGCCCCCAAAACCACCCCAGGACCCCCCAAAACCCCTCCCAGACACTCCCCAAGCCCCTCAAATCTCCCCCAAACCACCCCAGGACCCCCCAAATCCCCAGGACCCCCCCAAATCTCCACCTCAACCACCTCAAGACACCCAAAATCTCCCCAAACCCGCCCCAAAATCCCCCCCAGATCCCCCAAACCACTCCAGGACCCCCAAAACCCCTCCCAGGTCCTCCCCAAGCCCCCCAAATCTCCCCCAAACCACCCCAAGACCCCCCAAATCCCCCCCCCAGCACCCCTAAATCCCCCCCAAACCCCCACCCAGACCCCCCAAACCACCCCAGGACCCCCCAAAACCCCCCCCAGATCCGCCCAAAACCCCCAAGCTACCCCCAAAATCCCTCCCAAATCCCCCCAAACCACCCCAGGACCCCCCAAAATCCCCCCCAAATCCCCCCAGACCCCCCCAGGACCCCCCAAGCCCCCCCAAAGCCCACCTGGGGGGTCCCTGGCCCCTCTGCAGCAGCTGCTCCAGGACGGTGTCGAGGCGGTGCCGGGCGGCCCCGGGGTCCAGCTCTGGGGGGGCACAGGGGGGGTTTTGGGGGGGATTTGGGGGGGCTTGGGGGGTCTGGGGGGGATTTGGGGGTCCTGGGGTGGTTTGGGGGGGATTTGGGGGTCTGAGGAGGGGGTTTGGGGGGGGTCTGAGAAGGGGTTTGGGGGGGATTTTGGGGGTCTGGGAGGAGATTTGGGGGGTCCTGGGGTGGTTTGGGGGGGGGCTTGGGGTGGTTTGGGGGGGTTTGGGGGGTCTGGGAGGGGATTTGGGGGGTCCTGGGGTGGTTTGGGGGGGATATGGGGGGCTTGGGGGGTCCTGGAGGGGTCTGGGGGGGGGGGGTTGGGGGGGGCTTGGGGGGCTCTGGGAGGGGGTTTGGGGGAGATTTGGGGGGTCCTGGGGTGGTCTGGGAGGGGATTTGGGGGGGATTTGGGGGGTCCT
>NW_026138150.1:0-35546 GCF_025592945.1 Manacus candei | reverse complement strand
AGTTTTGTGGGAGCCTTTTGGGGATGGGAGGGGCTTTGGGGGTAAATGGAAAGGCTGAGAAGGGATTTGGGGGGTCCTTAGAGGGATGAGGGGGCCTCGCCTGGACCCCCCAATACATCCCCGCGCTGATTTTGGGGGGGTCGTGTGTCCCCCTGTACCTGCTTTTGCTCTGACACCAGCCGAATGCTCCCGGTGTTCCCAGTAAAGCTTCCCAATTCTCTGCATTCCCTGGATGCCCATTTTTGGGTTCACCTGAGCTCCCCCCTCCCCCGCAGCCCACGGACCCCCCCGAACCCCCCAGCCCCGGGGCTGCCGCGGGGGCCCCCAACGGCCCTCAGCCAATCCCGAAGCGCCCACGCCGCCCGCGCCCAATCCCAGCGCGCCGCGCTGATGACTCATCAGTCGCCGGGAAGACGCCTCGAAAAAAGGGCCCCAACTGCCCCCTCAGCCAAGCCCAGCGCGCCCCAAACCCCCCAAAACGGCGCCGCCCGGCTGGTTTGGGGCTGTCAGCAGCTGTCCGGCGCTGGGCATGGAGCGTGTGCGGGGAGCTGGGGCCGTGCTGGCGGTGCTGGTGGTGCTGGGAGCCCCCCCGGCTGCGGGCGAGGAGCTGTCGGGTGAGCGGGGGGGGCGGGCAGGGGGGTCGGGTGGGAAAGGGGGGGAAAGAGGGGAGAAAAGAGGGGGTGGGAGCCCCAAAAGTGAGTGCGAGGGGGGTCAGAAGGCCCAGAGTGAGTGGGAGGGGTGTGGGAGCCCCAAAGTGAAGGCGGGGGGTCTGGGGATTGTGGGGCCGGTGGGAAAGGGGTGGGAGAGGGGGGCAAGGGGGTGTGGGAGAGCAGGCAGAGGGGTGCCCTGGGGGTCCCTGGGTGTCCCTTGATAGTTGGAGCGGTTCCCGGGGGCTCTGGGGAGGTGGGATCGGCATTGGGGGGGTCCCCAACCCCCCTGTCCATCCCCGGGGGGCTGATGGGGGGGTTCCCCCCCAGCCAAGAGCCGGTGCTGGGGCGTCCGTGGGGCAGGGGGGGGGGGGGGAAAGGGGGGTACGGGATGGCCCCCTGAGCTCCCAGCCTGCTGTGGGGGGCTGGGGATGTTGGGGGGGACGGGGCACCCCCTGACCCGTGTCCTGCACACACAGGGGTTTTCGAGTGGATGAGAAAGGCCGAGTGTGACTTCATCAACGGCACCGAGCGGGTGAGGTACGTGGAGAGGCACATCTACAACCGGGAGCAGCAACTGCACTTCGACAGCGATGTGGGGGTCTATGTGGGGGACACTCCGTTTGGGGAGAGCTGGGCCAGGTACTGGAACAGCAACCCGGCAGAACTGGAGTACAGACGGACTCTGGTTGACTCGTACTGCCGGTACGACTACAAGATTGTCACCCCGTTCGGCGTGGAGAGGAGAGGTGAGTGTGGGGCAGAGCGCGTCCCCTCGTCCCCTTCGGCGGGAATGACCCTGGAGCCCCTCAAACTCTCCCTGGGAATCACCACAGACCCCTCAGCCCTCCCTGTGCTCTTCCCCATGCCCTTTGTCCCCTCCCAGTCCATCCCAGTCTCTCCCAGTGCCCCCCCCCCGCGTCCCCACGCGTTGATGTCATCGATCTCCCGCCAGTCGACCAATGAGAGTACGTCTCTCTGATGACGCTCCAGTTGCCAGGCAGACCCAAACCAAAGACTTCCCTCACCACGACTCAGCCTCCCAGTCCAGATCGCTTCCTTCCCAGTCCAGACCAGTCATTCCCAGTCCCTCTCACTTAACTCTCAGTCCCTCTCATCCCACTCCCAGACCCTCTCAGTCCATTCCCAGTCGTTCTCACTTCACTCCCACATCTCCCAACTCTCTCCCCAGTGCCCCCCCAGCCCAGCCCCTTCTCCCCCACTCTATTCCCAGTCCCTCCCACTGCCATCCCAGTCCCTCCCAGTGCCATCCCAGTCCCTCCCAATGTCCTCCAAGCCCTCTCCCCTCCCTCCCAGTGCCCCCCAGCTCAGCCCAGTGTCTCCCCTGTCCCTGCCAGTGCCCCCCAGCGTGTCCATCTCGCTGGTGCCGTCGAGCTCCCAGCCCGGCCCCGGCCGCCTGCTCTGCTCCGGGATGGATTTCTACCCTGCGCCGGTGCAGGTGAGGTGGTTCCAGGATGGGCAGGAGCTGCCGGAGCACGTGGTGGCCACCGACGTGGTCCCCAACGGGGACTGGAGCTACCAGGTGCTGGTGCTGCTGGAAATCCCCCCCCGGCGCGGGGTCACCTACAGCTGCCAGGTGGAGCACGTCAGCCTGGAGCACCCCCTCAGCCGGCACTGGGGTACGGCCCGGCCCCCCCAGCCCCGGGGGGGCAACTGCGGGCGACTGGGAGGGAGTTTGGTGGGTGCTGGGGGTGATGGGAGGGGGGTTGGAGGGTCCTAAAGGGGCCGGGAGGGGCCGGGAGGGATCCCTGCAGGGGCTGGGAAGGGACTGGCAGGAGGTTGGAGGGACCCCCGGGTGGGCTGGGGGAGAGCGGGCCGGGCTCTGTGGGGTGCCGGGGGGTGCGTGGGAGGAGGTTTTGGGGGTGCTGACCCCCCCGGCTCCCCCCAGAGATGCCACCGGACACCGTCCGCAGCAAGATCCTGGTGGGGGTCGGGGGCTTCGTCTTGGGCTTGGTCTTCCTGGCGCTGGGGCTCGGCTTCTACCTGTGGGAGAAGGTAAAGGGGGGTCCCCAAATGAGGGTCGTGTCCCCCCCCTTGCTCTCCCACAGCCTCTGTGCCCCCCCTGCCCCCCCAGCCCCTTTGCTCTCACCCCCTTTTCTCTCCCCACAGAGCTCCTGAGCTGCCGGCGGCCGCAGCCCCTCCCCGTGGCCTCGGGCCCAGCCGGGACCCCCCAAACCCTGCGCTCATTTGGGGGCTCGCCTGTCCCCCCCTTCCCTGCGTTTCTTCCCACACTAACCAGCTGTTCCCAGTGTTCCCAGTAAAGCTTCTCAGTGCTCTCCAGTCCTGGGTGTTGGGGAGAGGTGGGGGGGATGAGCAAAAATCCCAGGAATTGGGGAGGTTGGGCACTGCAACAACTACAGAATCCTGGGAGCAGCGGGGTTTTTGGCACTCCCAGACCCTAAAACTCCTGGGAACTGAGGGGTCTGGACACTCCCAGCCATTCAAACTAGTGGGAACAAGGGGTTGGGCACTCCCAAACCCACAAAATCCTGGAGAAAGGTTGTTTGGACACATCCAGACCAAAACCAGTGGACAAGAGGGACTGGACACTCTCAGACTCTAAAACTGCCGGGAACATTGGGGTTTAGGCACACTAAGACCCACAAAATCCCGGGAACTCGGGGCTTTGGGAAACATCAGCCCCTCAAAATTTGGGAACAGGGTCTTTGGGCACATTCAAACCCCAAAAATTCTGAGAACAGGGGGGTTTGGGTACTCCCAGACTCCCAAAATCCCAGTAACAGGGGGTTACTGGACACCCGTGGACACCCAGAACCTCATTCCTACGTATCCAGGGCACCCCGAACCTCATTCCTACGTATCCAGGGCACCCCAAACCCCATCCCCAGCAATTCGGGACCCCCAAAACCCACCTCGGACCTCCCAAGGCCCGGGCGGGGTCAGCAGCAGCAGCAGCCAATGGGAGCGAGCGCTGTTTTTTCGTCATCAGTTGCCGGGTAGACGAGTCCCGAACTGAGCCCCGATCGGACTCAGCCAATCAGAGACCACCCTGAGCTCGTTTTTTGGTCAACGGGGGCACTCCCAGACCCCCAAAATCCTGGAGAAAGGTGGGTTTGGACACATCCAGACCCTAAAAATCCTTGGAACGGGGGTTTTGGAAGTTCCCAGCCCCCCCAGAAACCAAGGGACAGGGGAGTTGGGAGCAATCAGACACTAAAAATTTTGGGAACATGGGGGGGTGGGCTCTCCTAGACCCTAAAAATCCCAGGAATATGTGGTTTAGGGCACTCCCAGAGCCCAAAATATTGGAAAAGAGGGGCTTGGACACTCCCAGACTCCTTCAAAATCCTGGGAACGGGGGGGGGGGGGGGGGGTGGGCACTCTCAGACCCACAAAATCCTGTGTACAGGGGGGTTTGGGCACCTTCAGACCCCCAAAATCTTGGGAAAAGATGGTTTGGGCACATCCAGAGGCAAAAAATCGTGGGAAAAGGGGGGTTTGGGTCATGTCAGTGCCCTAAAAACCCAGGAACACAGGGGTTGGGGCACTCCCAGACGCCCAAAACCATGGAAAAATGGGGTTTGGGCACTCCCAGAAACTAAAAATCCTGGGAACAAGGTGGCTGGGCACTCCCAGACCCCCAAAATCCCGGGAACAGGGGGGTTGGGACAAACCCAGACCCCAAAAATCCCGGAAAAGGGAAGTTGAGCTGCACCCAGACGCCCAAAACCACAGGAAGGGGGGGGTGTGGGCACACCCAGGTGCCCAAAATCCCCGGAAAACGAGGATTTCTCAACCCCTTCTTCCCCATCACCGCATTCCCACCTATCCAGGTCACCTCAAAACCCATTCCTAAAAATCCGGGACCCCCCAAAAACCCACCTTGGACCCCCAAAATCCCGGGAACAGGGGGGTTGGGGCTCTCCCAGACCCTAAAAATCATGGGAAAAGGTGATTTGGGCACATCCAGAGCACAAAAATCTTAGGAACGAGGGGGTCGGGGCACTCCCAGAGCCCAAACTATTGGAAAAGAGGGGCTTGGACAGTCCCAGACTCCATCAAAATCCTGGGAACAGGGGGGGTTTGGACACCTTCAGACCCTCAAAATTTTGGGAACAGGGGGGTTTGGGCACTCCCAGACTCCCAAAATCCCGGGAACAAGGGGTTATTGGACACCCACACCCACCCAGAACCCCATTCCAACGCATCCAGATCACCTTAAATGCCATCTCCAGGAATCCGGGACCCCCCAAAACCCACCTTGGACCGCCCCCAGCCCCGGGGCTGCCGCGGGGGCCCCCAACGGCCCTCAGCCAATCCCGAAGCGCCCACGCCGCCCGCGCCCAATCCCAGCGCGCCGCGCTGATGACTCATCAGTCGCCGGGAAGACCAGGCTCCAACACGGCCCCAAACGGGCGCCGGGCTTTTGCCCTCAGCCAATCCGACCGCGCCCAAAAACCCCCAAAACGGCGCCGCCCGGCTGGTTTGGGGCTGTCAGCAGCTGTCCGGCGCTGGGCATGGAGCGTGTGCGGGGAGCTGGGGCCGTGCTGGCGGTGCTGGTGGTGCTGGGAGCCCCCCCGGCTGCGGGCGAGGAGCTGTCGGGTGAGCGGGGGGGGCGGGCAGGGGGGTGGGGTGGGAAAGGGGGCGAAAGAGGGGAGAAGAGAGGGGGTGGGAGCCCCAAAAAGAAGAGTGCGAGAGGGGTTGGAAGGGCCGGAGTGAGTGGGAGGGTGGTGGGAGCCCCAAAGTGAGGGCGGGGGGTTCTGGGGATTGTGGGGCCGGTGGGAAAGGCGTGGGAGAGGGGGGCAAGGGGGTGTGGGAGAGCAGGCAGAGGGGTGCCCTGGGGGTCCCTGGGTGTCCTTTGAGCCTTGGAGCGGTTCTCTGGGGCTCTGGGGGGGGGTCGGATCGACATTGGGGGGGTCCCGAACCCCCCTGTCCATCCGCGGGGGGCCTGATGGGGGGGTTCCCCCCCAGCCAAGAGCCGGTGCTGGGGCGTCCGTGGGGCAGAGATGGGTGGGAAAGGGGGGTCCGGGGTGGCTCCCTGAGCTCCCAGCCTGCTGTGGGGGGTTGGGGGATGATGGGGGGGGACGGGGCACCCCCTGACCCATGTCCTGCACACACAGGGGTGTTCCAGTTTCTAGGAAAGTCTGAGTGTCAATTCATCAACGGCACCGAGCGGGTGAGGCTCGTGCAGAGGCACATCTACAACCGGGAGCAGCTCCTGCACTTCGACAGCGATTTGGGGGTCTATGTGGGGGACACCCCATATGGGGAGAGCCTGGCCAAACAATGGAACCATGAACCAGAAGAGCTGGAACTCATACGGTCTATGGTTGACGTGTTCTGCCGTCACAACTACGAGGTGTTCACCCCATTCATTGTGAACCGCAGAGGTGAGTGTGGGGCAGAGCGGGTCCCCACGGCCCCTTCCCCGGAATGACCCTGGAGCCCCTCGGGCCCTCCCTGGGAATCACCCCAGACCCCTCAGCCCTCCCTGTGTCCATCCCGTGGCCTTTGGCCCTTCCAATTCTTCCCAGTTCTTTCCAGTCTCTCCCAGTCCTTCCAATGCCCCCTACTCTCTCCTAGTGTATTCCAGTTTTTCAAAGTCCATCCCAGTCCATCCCAGTCTCTCCCAGTGCCCCCCCACGTCTCCACCCCGCTGGGGCCACCGAGCTCCCGCCCCTCAGCCAATCCCAGCGCTTCTCTGTGATGACGCTCTTTTCCTTCCCAGGCCAGACCAGTCATTCCCAGTACATCCCAGTCATTCCCAGACCCTCTCACTCCGTTCCCAGTCGTTCTCACTTCACTCCCACATCTCCCAACTCTCTCCCCAGTGCCCCCCCAGCCCAGCCCCTTCTACCCCCTCTACTCCCAGTCCCTTCCACTGCCATCCCAGTCCCTCCCAGTGCCATCCCAGTCCCTCCCAATGTCCTACAAGCCCTTTACCCTCCCTCCCAGTGGCCCCCAGCTCAGTCCAGTGTCTCCCCCGTCACTCCCAGTTCCCCCCAGATGATCCCAGTGTCTCCCCGTCCCTCCCAGTGCCCCCCAGCGTGTCCATCTCGCTGGTGCCGTTGAGCTCCCAGCCCGGCCCCGGCCGCCTGCTCTGCTCCGTGATGGATTTCTACCCTGCGCCGGTGCAGGTGAGGTGGTTCCAGGATGGGCAGGAGCTGCCGGAGCACGTGGTGGCCACCGACGTGGTCCCCAACGGGGACTGGACCTACCAGGTGCTGGTGCTGCTGGAAATCCCCCCCCGGCGCGGGGTCACCTACAGCTGCCAGGTGGAGCACGTCAGCCTGGAGCACCCCCTCAGCCGGCACTGGGGTACGGCCCGGAACCCCCAGCCCCGGGGGGGCAACTGCGGGCGACTGGGAGGGAGTTTGGGGGGTGCTGGGGGTGATGGGAGGGGGGTGGGAGGGTCCTAAAGGGGCTGGGAGGGGCCGGGAGGGATCCCTGCAGGGGCTGGGAAGGGACTGGCAGGAGGTTGGAGGGACCCCCGGGTGGGCTGGGGGAGAGCGGGCCAGGCTCTGTGGGGTGCCGGGGGGTGCGTGGGAGGAGGTTTTGGGGGTGCTGACCCCCCCGGCTCCCCCCAGAGATACCACCGGACACCGTCCGCAGCAAGATCCTGGTGGGGGTCGGGGGCTTCGTCTTGGGCTTGGTCTTCCTGGCGCTGGGGCTCGGCTTCTACCTGCGGGAGAAGGTAAAGGGGGGTCCTCAAATGGGGGTCGTGTCCCCCCCCTTGCTCTCCCACAGCCTCTGGACCCCCCTGCCCCCCCAGCCCCTTTGCTCTCACCCCCTTTTCTCTCCCCACAGAGCTCCTGAGCCGCCAGCGGCCGCAGCCCCTCCCCGTGGCCTCGGGACCAGCCGGGACCTCCCAATTTTGCCCCGCCCGCACTTTTGGGGGTCGTGTGTCCCCCCCAGCCCTCTCAGAGAGAATTAAATAAAGGAGCGTTTGCACTGCCTCTTTCTGCAGACCCCGATTCTCCTTTCTTCAGCCGACTCACCTGATCAGGGTAAGATTTCTTTTTCCCCACGCGCATGGCTTTGTTCCGTAGCGCCGGGGTCACGCGACCTGTAAACGGCTGCTTCTCCCACGTCCTTCTGTTCGCCTTACGTCCCTCAGAACTCGACGAAGAGGAAGTCCCGTCCTGTTTCGGGCACCAGTTATCGATGGGGAGGCACGAACATAAGCTCACAGACCCCTAGGATCGGCAATATGTCAAATTTATTATTTAAATCAGTTAACTTTTATACAGTTTAGTTTGTTTAGGGCACATGCTCACAATAAGGTGATTGGATAGCTCAGTCTGTGCACGTGTCTCATGTCCCCAGTTAATTGGACCTGATGTTCTGTCCACGCGATCTGAAATCATCCTTGGCATAGAAACCTCTTTCTAATTAATCTGCTTTTAGAGTTTTACTAAATTTGCAGGTGTTTCATTATCTTCAGTTTCTCAAGGTTTTCTTTCTATAAACATATCATGTTCTCAAACCTTATAATTAGACACACAGCTAACAAGTATAAGCATCACATATTTTCACACAGTCTATAAGTATAAACAATACACACTTGACACTTCCATGGCAAGCAAGGCCTACAGAGTGCAGGAAAAACTGTTCACAGAAATCTCTGTGTCCGGCAACACTAAACTCCTGCTCCCAGAGGAGCCTGGGGGCAGCTGGATCCAATCTGAGCCTTGCATTGTGCCAATGGTTTGAATTTAAGGAATTATAGAGATGGGATTGAACCAGTTTTGTCCCATAGGTTTTAATGATGGAAAAGCAGTTATATTTATATCAATGAAATGCTTATTACTAATAATGATCAGACAAAAGGACTAAACCAGAATTATTTACTACACAACATACACACTAAAACTACCAGTAGTGCAGGATAAGGTAGGACAGGGCACTACACTAAAGCAATTGTTGAAGCAATTCTACTAAAGGTGGCAAACAAGCAAGAATTCTTAATTAGAGATGGTAGGAACTCCCCCAGAGCAGCGCTCGTGGGGAGATCTCTGCTCTCAACCTCCAGCAGTGACCTTGGGGGGTCCCCAGCCAAGGCAGGAATCTCCACACCCCCCCAAGAAGGGTTCTGTTGGAAGAACCTGCCCCTGGGAAAGGGGACTGGCCCTTTCTGGTAGAAACCCATGGACTGACAGTCCTTGGACTCCAGGGGTTCCCTCACCATCAGGGGCTTCATTTGGGGTGAAACCAGTCTGGGGTCCAAAATCTCCTGCCTTGACCTGGCCCCCTCTCAGCTCAGCACTGACCCCTTTGCAAATGGGGCATTGTCTTGGTGCCATTGCAGGGGGATGTCCTGCCCCAGTGTCCCAGTGTTCCTTTAATTCCCAGAGGCCCTGCAGTGTCCCAGTGGCCCCTTGATTCCATGACCTTCGGAAACACCTCAGGGTTCCTTTGGTTCCATGAGGCCCCCATGTCCCAAAGGCCCCGGGATTCCAGGAATTCCGCAGTGTCACAAGGTTCCTTTTTTTCCATAGGGCCCTGCAGTGTCCCAATTGTGCCTTGATTCCAGGAGTATCCAAATTCTCCCGGGGTTCCTTTGGTCCCAGGAGGTCCCGCAGTGTCCCAGCGGCCCCTTCATTCCAGGCAGGCCCAGGGAGACGAAGCCAAAGACGGAGCCCGGACCCCGTCAGCATCTTGGGGGGCGGGGGGGCAGGACCTGGGAAACGGCTGGGAAGGGACTGGGATGGACTGGGATGGACTGGGATGGACTGGGATGGATTGGGACTGACTGGGATGGACTGGGACACCAGGATACACTGGGACCAGGACTGGGACCCAGCAGGACCCCCCGGGAACAGGATCTGAGAACACTGGGACCCTCCAGGACCAGAACTGGGGCAACAGGGATCATACTGGGCGCAACTGGGACCACACTGAGGGGTACTGGGAGCAACTGGAGGCCACATAGGATATAGTGGGAGTGCCTTGGAGTCACTGGGATCCTACTGGTGGAAACTGGAATGTTACTGGGGCATCTGGGAGTGACTGGGAAGGACTAGAAGCATGCTGAGGGCTCTACTGGGATATACTGGGAGTGTCTGCAACCATGGTGGGGGTGACTGGGACCATACTGGGAGTGACTGGGACTATGTGAAGGGGAATTAGGACCAGGCTGGGGGCAAATGGAAGGAACTGTGAGTGACTGGATCTACAAGAGAAGCAACTGGGATTGACTGGGACTGTCAGGAGGGAGGACTGGGATCATACTTGGAGTGACTGGATCTGTGCTAGGGGCAACTGGGAGCAACTGGGACCATGATGGGGACAACTGGGATCATACTGTGATCAAAGTGGGAGAAGCTTGGCCCATGCTGGGAGCAACTGAGACCACACTGAGGGTGACTGGGGTCATCCTGGGATCATACCAGGAGTGAGTGGGATCATGCAGGAGGTGATTGGGATCATACTGGGAGCAACTGGGAGTGCACTGGGGATGACTGGAAGTGGCTGTGAGCAACTGGGATCATGCTGGAAGCTTCTGGGGGAAACTGGGAATGAGTAGGACCACATGGAGGAAACTGGGAGCGACTGGGAAAGACCAGGAGTGACTGGGATCATCCTGGGACTGACTGGGCGCTGAATGCGAAAAATCGGTCCGAGAAACTGCTCAGAGACTTTTTTATCTTTAAGCAGCAAGGTATTTGTTTATTCAACGTTGGGAGCAAGCCAGCTGGCGCTGGACAAACTTGCTCCAAGGCTTCACACAAAATCAGCATTTTTATCCAATCTTCAGCTGGGATTAAATGCATATTCAAGTGATTACAACATCTATCGATGCATATTAATAACAGGCGGAGTAGAGGTGGAGCTCAGGCGGGGCTTGGGGCGGTGTTTCTCTTGGCCCTCAATCCTGAGGGTACTTCCACTCTTCCTCCATGGCTCTGGGGGCTTCAACTCATCTTCCTCAGCTTGACCTTCCTTCTCTTCCATTCTTCTTGACCCGCTCACTGAAGCTTGGAAAAAGCCCTGGCTCCCGGCCTATTCCTCCTATTCCAATGTCTCCCTGATCCTGCTGTCTCTCTAATTTATCCCCTCGAGGCCTAGGACATGTTCCTGTACTATTCTCTGAAGCTTTGCTCCAGTCAGTAGAACAGAACGAGCACAGATGGTCTTGGATGTTGGTAGCTTGTTAGCAGGCCCCAATTTCTTAGTTAACTCTTTTGGGCCTGGCCTCCTGTTTCCCCAGGGACACAGCCCGGGCCCAGCTGTTCCCATTCCCATTCCACGGGTTTGCATTCCTGTTCCAGGTGTTCCCATCCCGTTCTAGTTGTTCCCATCCCATTCCAGGTGTCCACATTCCCATTCCAGGTGTTCCCATTCCCATTCCATGTGTTCCAATTCCCTTTCCAGGTGTTCCATCCCATTCTAGGTGTCCCCATTCCCATTCCTATTGTCCCTCCTCCCATTCCTGGTGTTCCCATCCCACTTCTGTTTTCCCCATTCCCAATTCTTGGTGTTCCCATTTATATTCCAGGTGTCTCCATTCCCATTCCTATTGTCCCCATTCCCATTCCAGGTGTTCCCATCCCACCTCTGTTTTCCCTATTCCCATTCCAGGTGTCTCCATTCCCATGCCAGGTGTCCCCATTCCAATTCCTGGTGTCCCCAGTCTGCTCCCAATGTTCCCATTCCCATTCCAGGTGTCCCCATTCCCATTCCCAATGTTCCCATTCCCATTCCAGGTGTCCCCATTTCCATTCCTGCTGCCCCCATTCCCATTCCAGGTGTTTCCATTCCCATTCCAGGTGTTCCCATTCCCATTCCTGGTGTCCCCATTGCCATTCCTGGTGTTCCCATTCCTGTTCCAGGTGTCTCCATTCCCATTCCAGCTGTTCCCATTCCCATTCCTGGTGTCCCCATTTCCATTCCAGGTGTTCCCATTCCCGTTCCAGGTGTCCCCATTCCAATTCCAGGTGTTCCCATTCCCATTCCTGGTGTCTCCATTCCCATTCCAGGTGTTCCCATTCCCATTACTGGTGTTCCCATTCCAGGTGTCTCCATTCCCATTCCAGGTGTCCCCATTTCCATTCCTGGTGTCCCCATTTCTAATCCTGCTGCCTCCATTCCTATTCCAGGTGTTTCCATTTCCATTCCAGGTGTTCCCATTCCCATTCCAGGTGTTTCCATTCCCATTCCAGGTGTTCCCATTCCCATTCCAGGTGTTCCCATTCCAGGTGTTTCCATTCCAGTTCCAGGTGTTCCCATTCCCATTCCTGGTGTCCCCATTTCCATTCCAGGTGTTCCCATTCCCATTCCAGGTGTTCCCATTCCAGGTGTCTCCATTCCAATTCCAGGTGTTCCCATTCCTGGTGTCCCCATTTCCATTCCAGGTGTTCCCATTCCCATTCCAGGTGTTCCTTCCCCATTCCACGTGTCCCCATTCCCATTCCTGCTGCCCCCATTCCCATTCCTAGTGTCCCCAGTTTGCTCCCAATGTCCCCATTCCCATTCCAGGTGTTCCCAACCCATTGCTATTGTCCCCATCCCATTCCTGATGTCCCCATCCCATTCCAGGCATTCTCATTTCCATTCCAGCTGTTCCATCTCATTCTAGGTGTCACCGCTGTCATTTCCCCTGCTGGTTTACCTTTAAACCAGCACACCAGGTCTGTGCCCAACGGGGGTCCCTGTGGATCATCCAACGCGGGTCCTCCCATGGCTGATGGAGTTGGAGCAGCGGCCGAAGCTCTTCCCGCAGTCGGGGCACTCGGGGCTTCTCTTACCGGTGGGTCCGTTGGTGGGAGGTCAAGGCAGAGCTGTCCCTGAAGCTCTTCCCACACTCCCCACACTTGTGAGGCCTCTCCCTGATGTGGATGTGTTGGTGGGTGTAGAGGGTGGAGCTGTCCCACATTCCCTACACGTGTAGGGCTGTTCCCCAGTGGGGATGTGCTGGTGGCTGAGCAGCTTGGTGCTTGTGCTGAAGCTCTTCCCACATTCCAAGTACTTGTAAGGCCATTCCCTGGTGTGGATGCATCGGTGTTTGCAAAGGCTGGAGCTGTCCCTGAAGCTCTTCCCACACTCCGCACACGTGTAGGGCCGTTCCCACTGTGGATCATCTGATGTTGGAGCAGGTGGGAGCTCCGTTTGAAGCTCTTCCCACATTCCCGACACGTGTAGGGCCGTTCCCCACTGTGGATCCTCTGGTGTCGGAGCAGGGCTGAGCTCTGATTGAAGTTCATCCCACATTCTTCACACATGTAGGGCCTTTCCCCACTGTGGATCATCTGGTGTCGGAGCAGGTGGAAGAGGAGAGTGAAGCTCTTCCCACATTCCTCACACATGTAGGGCCTTTCCCCACTGTGGATCATCTGGTGTCCGAGCAGGTGGGAGCTCTGATTGAAGCTCGTCCCACACTCCCCACACGTGTAGGGCCGTTCCCCAGTGTGGATGTGCTGGTGCCTCAGGAGGTCGGTTCTCTTCCTGAAGCTCTTCCCACATTCCAAGCACATGAAGGGTTTCTCCCTGCTGGGAGGCTGCTCAGGGACCACCAGCTCGCAGCTCCGCCTCAAGCTCCGGCCGCCTTCCCGGCACAGGCTGGTTCTTTCCTCCTCACAGCCCCCTGGGCTGGCTTTGGAGCCCCTCCTGCGGGGGCATCTCCGGCCCTTTTCCTTCCCGCTGCCTTCCTGCGCCGGGGAGCCCTTCAAAACGGCCTCTCCCACCAGGCTCTGCCGGGGGGATTTGTCTTCCGCGCTCTCCGGCCTCACCTCGGGGCCTGGGGCAGGAACCAACAAGGACACGCAGGGGATTTGCCTCCGGCCCACAGGGAAGCCCAAGGACATCCCCCCAACTCCGGCCCCGGCAGGACGGCCACAAAAGACAAAAGACCCACCCAAAGGGGCACTGACTTCCTCCTCACCTGCCTGGGGGGCCCAAGGCATCTTCCTCTTCCTCGCAGCCTCCTCCTCCATCCGCCCAAGCTTTGGGAAGCAGAAATCCTGATGGGGGGGAGAAACAAGGGGTGAGCGCGTTGTCTTGGAGGTTCCTCCTGCCCAAGTCCAGCTCTAGGACTCACCGGGCATCTTGTGCCCATAAAAACCCCCAAAACACCAACATTCAGCCCAAAAACCCCTCCCAGGAGTTCCCTCTCTCTGCTCTCTGGGGTTAGGGGGGTCCCCTGTCTGGCCTGATGGCACTTCTGCCTGCATTGGGGGTCCCCCTTCTCTGGGCTGCCGGGGGTCCCGCGGCTCCGAGGGGTTCCCACTCACCGGGGTCCCCTTGAGTGTTGCCAGGGGGGTCCCAGGGCTCACTTCTCCCCACTCTGCCTCCCGGGGCCGGCCGGCCCTCCTCTCTCGGCTCCCACCCTCGCAAACCTCTTGGCGCTCTCGGCTCCCACCCCGCCTCAAGGCCCCCCCTCCTCTCCACACTCCAAGGCCTTCCCCCTCTCCGGGACCCCTGCTTAAGGGGCCCGGCGCTCCCTCTCTGCTCCCCCCCCTCCAGCATTCCGGGGCTCCCCCAGCTTCGGGATCGCCCCTCTCCGCTCTCTCCACTCCGCGGCTACCGGGGTTCCCCCCCGGCTCTCACGGGGGCCCCCAAACCGCTCTCGCCCCCCCCGCCATTGCCCAGCCACCGCCAGGACCTTTTGGCTGCTCTTCTTTGTGCTCCCGCTCGGCTCCTCCCTCGGCTGGGCCGCCACTTTTGGCGGGTTTCCTCCTCCGGGATCCGCCCCCTGCAGCCCTTCCCCCCTGGACCAGCCCCCTTGGGCCCCCCTTGGGCCCCCCTTGGGCCCCCCTTGCCTAATAAGTCTGATTATACAAACAAGCAATTTGGTTTTCATCCACAAAACCCAAATGTATAACCCAGCACCCTGGGGCATGAACAAAGTGGTTTTCCTTGGGCCCCCCCCTGAGTCCAAAGTAAAGGGAGAGGGGAAAAAACCTGCTGGTGGGAGAGCTGCTGCAGTCTGGTCAGAAGTGGTGGTTGCAGTCCAGTTGAGGGTGGTGGTCTCAGTCTGGTTGAGAGCGATGAGCTGCAGCCTTCTTCTGGATCCCACGAGTGGTGGAAAGGTTCTGAAACTCCAGGTTTATATATTCTCCAGTTCAGGCAGGAATGCCCAGTCCTCCCCTCAGAGTGGGGAATTCCATAAAAGGATGCTTAGTTCTTCCCTCAGAGTGGGGAATTCCATAAAAGGATATGAGGATTCTCAGAGCAGGGAATTCCATAAAAGGGTATGAGGACAGGGACACCCCCCCCACCTCGCATGCCCCCCCCACAGTCCCCCGCCCGACAACAGTTCCTGGGAAAATGGCATGGAAGGCCATAGAATACACACTTTTGGGCTACACCCATCCAGTGAGGAATCGGTCCCAGCTGTTCTAACTAGGACACTGTGTCCGTCATCGCTGCCATCATCATCATCATCGGCCTCGTGGCAGTCGGTGTCTGGAAGCTCCGATCCGGTAACTCCCGGGATGGGGGTCGGCAAGGGGCACGGATCCGCCCGGCAGCATTCCGGGGATCCTGTGCCACGGGTGCTGATCCCACTTTCTTGCCATAGGGAAGAGGGAGGGGAATGGATACGACCCCGCACCCACCAGTGAGTCCCAGCAGCGTGTGTGGATCCAGATCCTCTGTGCAGGGATCCCAGGATGGATGCCGGGATTCCAGAGGGGAATGGGGGCCTAATGGCTGGAGCGGGATTGGAAGGGGATTGCAGCTCAGGGCAGGATTCCAGAGTGGGATCAGGTGGAATTGTGGACTGGTCACAGGGCTGGATTCTGGAGTGGGATTGGGGTGGGATGGATGGAATGGGATTAGGGTGGGATGGACAGCACTTCTCTTGCAGAGAGCTGGGCCTGTCAACCCAGCTGCCAAAAGCACGCCCCTTGGGCTGCCTCGGAGGTTCCTGCAGTCGCCCCAGGCCCTGCCCAAGGCCCTCCCATCAGGGGCTGGGCCCTGGGGGCCAGGGGAGAACCCACCCGCGGCTTGGCCCTTCTTGCCCAGCCCTGCTCTGGCCCAGCCTCCTCCCCCTGCACACTCCCCACTGCCACAGCCTGCGCTGGGGCAGCATTTCCTTCCTGGGCCCTTTCCAGCTGCCCCCATGGGGACACTTCCATTTTCTGGGCCAGGCCCCAGAGGCAATCCCAGCCAGTCCTGCCCCTCGTCCCCAGCCCGGCTCACTGACTCCTGGGGGCCCCTGGAAGCCAAGAGCCAAAGACCGACCCCCCCAGAGTGCAGCCCCACCATCTGCACTGGGGCCCCAGGGCTTCCCTTTCCCAAGCAGCCCCTGCAAAGCCTTGTCAGAGAGAAAATTGGGTGACCCGAGTCCTGGATGCTTTAAGGAAAGAGGTCTGAACATTTCTTGAGTAATGGAGGAGGATGACCTTTTTATTCTTGACCTTTCCAGTTCTCCCTTTGGGGGCAGGATGTCCTCTGGGCCAATGTTTTGTTCCCTTTGCAGTGAGTGCAGCCTCAGAGGGCTGAGCCCTCTCTGGCTGGGCTTGGCCTCTCCTGCAGAGACTCAGGCCTGGCTGGGCTGCCCCAGGCAGACGCTGCAGGAAGAAGAGCTCAGGCCGCCTGGGTCTGGTGTCCCTGGGGCTCAGCCTGTGCCCCATTGCTGGGCAGGGGCTGAGCCCCACCTCTGCCTGGGGGCCTTGGCCAAAGGGCTGCCAAGGAAGAGGCCCAGGAGCCTTGGGGCCTGCCCAGCTTTCCTCCTCCCTGGGGGCTCTCAGTCCTCCCCTGACACCGGGTGGCCCCAAGGCCTTGCTGGCTTCGGGCTCACGGCCCGCCGGCACCATCCCAGCGGCCTGACCCCCCTCCTTCCCCTCTCTCCAGCCTCTCCTGCCTTTTCTGGCAAGGGGCCATCCAAGGCAAACCCCGGTTCTCAGCAATGGCACCTGTGGCACGGCTGCAAGGCTCCAGTGGGCCAGGCAAGAGCAGGAGCACCGAGAGCCTGAGGAGCCAGGAGATGCCCTGGCTGGGCATGGTGCTGCTGCGGGACGAGCTGACACCTCTGCACAGTCTCTGCCCGTCCCTGCCAGCCGACTTCTGCCCAGGCTCTGGGCACGGGGACGCAGCACTGACACTTTTCAGCCCCCGCGCTGTTCCACAGAGGCTGTGATGTCACAAGGCCCTTGCCTGGCAGCCAGGAGATGGGCAAGGCAAGGCAAGGACGGAGCCTCTGAGCCACCAGCACACTGTCCCCAAAGGCTGGGGTGGCACAGAAGCCCAGAGTCCGTGAGCTTGGCAGAGACTTGTGAGATCAACCGGCGTCCAGCCTACGCCCCATCCCCAGCACATCAAGCAGAGCACGGCACTCAGTGCCATGGCCAGTCTTTGCTTAAACACCTCCAGGGACGGTGACTCCACCACCTCCCTGGGTAGCCCAAAAAACTCTGAGGCATCACACCTCTTCTTTTACAGTTCTATCACAACTTTTTATAAGTCAATCATATTTTATTATAGAGCTCCATTTCTATGTTAGTTATGTACACCTTTTATATGCCTTTATGTAGCTTTTATAAACCTTTTAATGCATTAATAAAATCCCAGGGATCTTGCTTCGAACTCCCTGCATCCAGGGACTGTGAGGATCTCCCTGAATAACACTTTCAATGTGCACTGGAATCCTCAGGGTCCTGGAACCCGTGGAGCATCAACAGCTTTGTCCCTCCAAGTGGGTCCCAAATTGTTTCCAATGGTTCAAGAATACAAAATAAACCAAATACCAGTTTCCAAAACCAAATCAACTTCTAAGTCCAGAAATCACAAGTTAATATCCAAAATACCAGAAAGGATTTCTTCAAGATTCTTTCTTTGCAACCTGAAGTACCCATAATACAAAAGAAACCAAATACCTGTTTCCAAAACCAAATAAACCAAATACCAGTTCCAGAACCAAATAAACCAATGAGTCCAGACTCCCAAATTAATATCCAAAATCATGGTAGGACTGCATGAACGAAGATTTGGGAAGGGCTCTGCCCACATTTGCTGCAAGCACACTGGTGGCTAAAGAGGCCAATACGAGATAGACACGTCCAGTTGCAAAAGGCAGAGCAGAAAGACTCCTTGGATGGGATGGACAGGACACGGTTCTTTCTGCGTTGTCTTTTCTCCTCGATGCTGATCCTGCTGCGTTCTCAAAGGAAGCAGCAGCGTTAGAGATGGGGTGTCTCCAGACCTCCCGACTGGAGGCCAGAGTAGACCAGTGATGGAGATCAATATGGCCAAGGCTGAGATGTTGTTTCAGGCAGTCCTTGTATCTCCTCTTCGGGGCTCCTCTCTTGTGGCAGCCGGTGGCAAGTTCACCACAGAGCACGATCTTAGGGAGGGGGTGGTTGGTCCTTCATCCTGGAGACGTGCCCTGCCCAGCACAGCTGTGTTCTCAGCAACATGGCCTCAATGCTTGTGACTGCTGCCTGTTCTAGAACAGATGGATTGGTCACATCATCTGACCAGTGGATGTTTAGGATTGTGCGGAGGCAGCGTTGATGGAAGCGTTCCAGGAGTCGCAGGTGGTGGCTGTAGATGACCCAGGATTCGGACCCATATGAGAGAGTAGACAGCACAATGGCTCTGTAAACACTGATCTTTGTGCTTTTCTTCAAGTGTTTATTTCGCCAAACTCTTTTATGGAGTTTTCCAAAAGCTCTCTATGCCTTTGCTAACCTGTTGTCCATCTCTCTGTCAATCTCACCATCCGAGGAGATGAGGCTCCCTAGGTAATTAAACTGCTGGACTGATTTGAGCTCTGATTGGCCAATGGTGGTGTGGGGATGATGGGGGACTTCCTGAGGTGCAGGTTGATGGAGAACTTCTGTTTTCTTTAAGCTGACTTCCAGCCCAAAGAGCTCAGCAGCCTCAGCAAAGCAGGATGTTAAACGCTGCAGAGCTGCTTCTGTGGGAGCGACGAGGGCGGCGTCATCAGCATAAAGCAGCTCCTGGACAAGATGGTTTAAGGTCTTGGTGTGGGCCTTCAGTCGCCTTAGGTTGAAAGGGCTTCCATCAGTACGGTATCGGATGTAGATCCTGTCCTGATCATCGAGGTCTGCCGTGGCCCTTTGGAGCATCCTGCTGGAAAAGATTGTGAATAGGGTTGGTGCGAGAACGCAGCCTTGTTTCACACCATTGGTTATTAGAAAGGGCTCAGAAAGTGCATTGCCATATCTGACTTGGCCGTGCTGATCCTCATGGAGTGAGATGATCATTTTCAGGAACTTGAGGGGACAACCTAAACGTTCCAAAATCTGCCACAGACCTTTCCTGCTCACAGTATCGAAAGCCTTGGTGAGATCAGCAAAGGTTCCATAGAGACCTTTGTTCTGTTCCTTGCACTTCTCTTGCAGTTGTCTGAGAACAAATCCCATGTCTGTGGGGCTCCTGTTGGCTCTGAAACCACATTGGCTTTCAGGAAGAATTCCTTCTGCTATAGCGGGTTTTAGTCTGTTCAAAAGTATTCTTGCCAGGATCTTGCCAGCAGTGGAGAGCAGAGTAATACCCCGGTAGTTTGAGCAGTCTGATTTATCTCCCTTCTTCTCATACAAGGTGATGATGACTGCATCACCAAGATCTGATGGTATAACCCCCACCTAATTCACCCTGGGGTGTCATTCCTTTTGACTCAGTCATTAACCCAGCTCAGGTTAATGTCTTTCTCCCCCTTAACCCTCTGAGGGTCGGCTTGACTCTCTCCTGGAAAACCTTTCAACAGGTCCAGGTACCAGAGAACCTTTGAACAGGTCCAGGCTACACCAGAAAGCCTTTCAACAGGTCTGATGTGCCTGGATCACACCAGGAGGAGAAAAATTCTCACTATAATTTCACAACGTTAGGACGGTCACCATTTGACTCACCCTCAGTGTCAGTTTTGGACTACACCGATTACTCCACCACATCCAAAGGGTCCTTGTCCCTGACGCCAAAAATGTTACAACCCACCTCAGAAAAGGGGGAGGGTAACCCAGGTTCTTATTAATAAATCCCTTGGGGTGGATTAGAGTGAAACGACACTGAATAATTGGTGTTTGAAAACTTACATATGTAGGGTTTATATTAGAACAATTTTGTTTCAAAGGTAAACAGGTACGTTGCCATTTTGGGTGTTATCATCTGTATCTCTCATCTACAGCAATATGGCATAAAGAGAACCTTTGGAGAAAATGCATAAGGGAGAGAAAGGAAAGACAGGAGAAGGGTAAGGGAGAGTGAGGGAAAGAAAAGCTGAGAGTGGAAAGATGAGAGTGAAAAGATTTATGGAGCAGATCATCCTCAGTGCAATCACACAGCACCTACAGGATGGACAAGGGATCAGACCCAGCCAGCACGGGTTTAGGAAGGGCAGGTCCTGTCTGACCAACCTGATCTCCTTTTATGATCAGGTGACCCACCTGGTGGGTGAGGGGAAGGCTGTGGATGTGTCTATCTGGACTTCAGCAAGGCCGTTGACACCGTCTCCCACAGCATTCTCCTGGAAAAGCTGCAGCCCATGGTTTGGACAGGGGCACTCTGTGCTGGGTCAGGAACTGGCTGGAGGGCCGGGCCCAGAGAGTGGTGGTGAACGGGGCTGCATCCAGCTGGGATCCGGTCACTAGTGGTGTCCCCAGGGATAAGTGTCGGGCCCAGTTCTGTTTAATATCTTTATTGATGATTTAGATGAGGGGATTGAGTCCATCATTAGCAAATTTGCAGATGATGCTAAGCTGGGGGGGAGTGTCAATCAGCTGGAAGGCAGGAGGGCTCTGCAGAGGGACCTGGATAGGTTGGAGAGTTGGGCTGATTCCAACGGGATGAGGTTCAACAAGGCCAAGTGCCAGGTCCTGCACTTTGGCCACAACAACCCCCTGCAGCGCTACAGGCTGGACCAGAGGGGCTGGAGAGCAGCCAGGCAGGAAGGGACCTGGGAGTGCTGATTGACAGGAGGCTGAACATGAGCCAGAGTGTGCCCAGGTGGCCAAGAAGGCAAATGGATCCTGGCCTGGCTCAGGAACAGTGTGGCCAGCAGGACCAGGGAAGTGATTCTTCCCCTGGACTCAGCGCTGGTGAGGCCACCCCTGGAGTGCTGTGTCCAGTTCTGGGCCCTCAGTTCAGGAAGGACATTGAGGTCCTGGAGCAGGTCCAGAGGAGGGCAACGAGGATGGGGAAGGGGCTGGAGCACAAGTCCTATGAGGAGAGGCTGAAGGAGCTGGGGCTTTTCAGCCTGGAGAAGAGGAGGTTCAGGGGAGACCTCCTCACCCTCTACAACTCCCTGACAGGAGGGGGGAGCCAGGTGGGGGTTGGTCTCTTCTCCCAGGCAACCATCAGCAAGACAAGAGGGCATGGCCTCAAGTTGTGCCAGGGGAGGTTTAGGTTAGATATTAGAAAGAATTTCTTTCCAGAGAGGGTGGTCAGACGTTGGAATGGGCTGCCCAGGGAAGTGGTGGATTCCCAGTCCCTGGAGATTTTTAAAAAGAGACTGGATGTGGCATCAGTGCCATGGCCTAGTAACTGCAGCGGTGTTGGATCAAGGGTTGGACTTGATGATCCCTGTGGGGTCCCTTCCAACCCAGCTGATTCTATGATTCTATGATTCTATAAGGAACTCGTGTTCACAGAAGCAGCAAAGCAGGCAAAGTGTTACAGAATCCCAGAATGAAAGAATGTGCGAGTTGGAAGGGACCCCAGAGGGATCATCAAGTCCAACCCTCAGCCCTGCCCAGGCCCATCCCCAAGAGTCACAGCCTGTGCCCCAGAGGATCATCCAAACTCTCCTGGAGCTCTGTCAGCCTTGGTGCTGTGCCCACTGCCCTGGGGAGCCTGTTCAGTGCCAACCAGCCTGGGGGGGAAGAACCTCTTTCTAACATCCAACCTGAGCCTGCCCTGACACAACTCCAGGCCATTCCCTGGGGGCTGTCCCTGGTCCCCCCAGAGCAGAGCTCAGGGCCTGCCCCTCCTCTGCCCCTCCTGAGGAAGTTGGAACTGCCATGAGGTCTCCCCTCAGTCTCCTCTTGTGCAGCTGAACACCCCAAGTGCCCTGAGCTGCTCCTCCTAAGGCTTCCCCTGCAGAGCCTTCCCCATCCTGGTGGCCTCCTTTGGACACTCTCGACTGGCTCAATCTCTTCCTTCCATTGTGTCCCCCCAGAGTGCCCCACTATTGAGGTGAGGCCGCCCCAGGGCAGAGCAGAGCGGGACAATCCCCTCCCTGGCCCGGCCATGCTGGGCCTGATGCCCCCAGGACAGGGTTGTCCCTCCTGGCTGCCAGGGCACTGCTGACTCCTGGCCAAGGGGGCACCCCCAGGACCCCCAGGGCCCTTTCCCAGCACTGCTCTCCAGCCTCTCATTCCCACTCTGTCCCCACATCTGGGGTTGCCCATCCCAGGGGCAGAATCCGGCACTGCCCCTTGTTGAACTTCCATGGGGGGTGATTCCCAGCCCTGGGATCTGTCCAGGTCTCTCTGCAGGGCCTCCCTGCCCTCCAGGGACTCAGCAGCTCCTCCCAGGTTGGGGTCATCTGCAAACTTGCTCCGTGTCCCTTCCAGTGCTGTGCCCAAGTCACGGATGGAGATGTTGGAGAGCACAGGGCCCAGATGGAGCCCTGGGGAACCCCCCTAGTGACCCCCATCTGATGTCCCCCAGTCACTGCCACCCTCTGTGCCCGACCCGGGAGCCCATTGCTCGCCCAGCACAGGGTGTGTTTATCCAGCTCTGGGCTGGACACTTTGTCCAGAGGGATCTGGGCACGGACACTATGGGAAGCTTCACTGAAACCCAAAAAGGTCCCATCAAGTGCCTTCCCTTGATCAGCCAGGGGGTGATGTTGTCATAAAGTAACTCAGGTTTGATCAGCAGGCCTTTCCTTTGGGGAAGCCGTGCTGGCTGTGATACCCCACAGCAGGGTGGGAGCTCAGGGGCCACCCCAGACCCCCCTTTTCCCACCTTTTCCCCCGTGGCCACTGCAGCACTGGCTGTTGGGTGGAGGGGAACCCCCCATCAGCCCCCAGGGATGGACAGGGGGGTTGGGGACCCCCCAGTGCAGATCCAACCCCCCCAGAGCCCCAGGGAACTGCTCCAGGGCTCAAGTGATGGGGACACCAAGGGACCCCCGTGGGACTCCCCTTCCTGCTTTTCCACCCCCCTTTTCTGCCCCTCTCCCACCCCTTTCCTATGGTCCCCACAACCCTCACATCCCCCCTGCACTCAGTTTGGGGCTCCCACCCCCCTCCCAATAACTTTGGGGTCCCAACACTCCTCACACTCAGTTTTGGGGCTCTCAGCCCACCACTTTTCCCTTCTCTCCCACCCCTTTCCTATTGTCCCACTAAACCACAGCTTCCCTCTGCTACCTTTGGGGGTCCCACCCCTTTGGCCCCTCAGCTGAAGGGGTCCCACGCCCCCTTTTTCCCACCTTTTCTCCCCTTTCCGGCTCCCTTTTCCCCATCCCCCCTGTGGCAGGGGGAGTTCAAGGCTCAGACAAAGTTGATGGGAGAAGTCCTGCCCTGGAGTCCCGAGGTGCAGAACGGACTCCCTGGCTTTCTAAACTCTGCTCCCAGAGGAGCCTGGGGGCAGCTGGATCCAATCTCAGCCTTGGGTTATGCCAATGCTTTGAATTTAAGGAATTATAGAGATGGGATTGAACCAGTTTTGTTCCACAGGTTTTAATGATGGAAAAGCAGATATATTTATATCAATGAACTACTTATTACTAATAATGATCAGACAAAAGGACTAAACCAGAATTATTTACTACACAACATACACACTAAAACTACCAGTAGTGCAGGATAAGATATGACAGGGCACTACACTAAAGCAATTGTTGAAGCAATTCTACTAAAGGTGGCAAACAAGCAAGAATTCTTAATTAGAGATGGTTGGAACTGCCCCAGAGCAGCGCTCGTGGGGAGATCTCTGCTCTCAACCTCCAGCAGTGACCTTGGGGGGGTCCCCAGCCAAGGCAGGAATCTCCACACACCCCCCAAGAAGGGTTCTGTTGGAAGAACCTGCCCCTGGGAAAGGGGACTGGCCCTTTCTGGTAGAAACCCATGGACTGACAGTCCTTGGACTCCAGGGGTTCCCTCACCATCAGGGGCTTCATTTGGGGTGAAACCAGTCTGGGGTCCAAAATCTCCTGCCTTGGCCTGGCCCCCTCTCAGCTCAGCACTGACCCCTTTGCAAATGGGGCATTGTCTTGGTGCCATTGCAGGGGGATGTCCTGCCCCAGTGTCCCAGTGTTCCTTTAATTCCCAGAGGCCCTGCAGTGTCCCAGTGGCCCCTTGATTCCATGACCTTCGGAAACACCTCAGGGTTCCTTTGGTTCCATGAGGCCCCCATGTCCCAAAGGCCCCTGGATTCCAGGAATTCCGCAGTGTCACAAGGTTCCTTTTTTTCCATAGGGCCCTGCAGTGTCCCAGTTGTGCCTTGATTCCAGGAGTATCCAAATTCTCCCGGGGTTCCTTTGGTCTCAGGAGGTCCCGCAGTGTCCCAGCGGCCCCTTCATTCCAGGCAGGCCCAGGGAGACGAAGCCAAAGACGGAGCCCCGACCCCGTCAGCATCTTGGGGGGCGGGGGGGCAGGACCTGGGAAACGGCTGGGAAGGGACTGGGATGGACTGGGATGGACTGGGATGGTCTGGGACAGACTGGGATGGACTGGGATGGACTGGGACAGACTGGGATGGATTGGGACTGACTGGGATGGACTGGGAGGGACTGGGATGGACTGGGATGGATTGGGACTGACTGGGATGGACTGGGAGGGACTGGGATGGACTGGGATGGATTGGGACTGATTGGGATGGACTGGGAGGGACTGGGATGGACTGGGATGGACTGGGACAGACTGGGATGGACTGGGATGGACTGGGACACCAGGATACACTGGGACCAGGACTGGGACCCAGCAGGACCCCCCGGGAGCAGGATCTGAGCACACTGGGACCCTCCAGGACCAGAACTGGGGCAACAGGGATCAGACTGGGAGCAACTGGGACCACACTGAGGGCTACTGGGAGCAACTGGAGGCCACATAGGATATAGTGGGAGTGCCTTGGAGTCACTGGGATCATACTGGTGGAAACTGAAATGTTACTGGTGCATCTGGGAGTGACTGGGAAGGACTAGGAGCATGCTGAGGGCTCTACTGGGATATACTGGGAGTGTCTGTAACCACGGTGGGGGTGACTGGGACCATACTGGGAGTGACTGGGACTACGTGAAGGGGAATTAGGACCAGGCTGGGGGCAACTGGAAGGAATTGTGAGTGACTGGATCTACAAGAGAAGCAACTGGGATTGACTGGGACTGTCAGGAGGGAGGACTGGGATCATACTTGGAGTGACTGGATCTGTGCTAGGGGCAACTGGGAGCAAGTGGGACCATGATGGGGACAACTGGGATCACGGGGGGAGAAGCTTGGCCCATGCTGGGAGCAACTGAGACCACACTGAGGGTGACTGGGGTCATCCTGGGATCATACCAGGAGTGAGTGGGATCATGCAGGAGGTGATTGGGATCATACTGGGAGCAACTGGGAGTGCACTGGGGATGACTGGAAGTGGTTGTGAGCAGCTGGGATCATGCTGGAAGCTTCTGGGGGCAACTGGGAATGAGTGGGACCACATGGAGGAAACTGGGAGCGACTGGGAAAGACCAGGAGTGACTGGGATCATCCTGGGACTGACTGGGCGCTGAATGCGAAAAATCGGTCCGAGAAACTGCTCAGAGACTTTTTTATCTTTAAGCAGCAAGGTATTTGTTTATTCAACGTTGGGAGCAAGCCAGCTGGTGCTGGACAAACTTGCTCGAAGGATTCACACAAAATCAGCATTTTTCTACAATCTTCAGCTGGGATTAAATGCATATTCAAGTGATTACAACATCTATCGATGCATATTAATAACAGGCGGAGTAGAGGTGGAGCTCAGGCGGGGCTTGGGGCGGTGTTTCTCTTGGCCCTCAATCCTGAGGGTACTTCCACTCTTCCTCCATGGCTCTGGGGGCTTCAACTCATCTTCCTCAGCTTGACCTTCCTTCTCTTCCATTCTTCTTGACCCGCTCACTGAAGCTTGGAAAAAGCCCTGGCTCCCGGCCTATTCCTCCTATTCCAATGTCTCCCTGATCCTGCTGTCTCTCTAATTTATCCCCTCGAGGCCTAGGACATGTTCCTGTACTATTCTCTGAAGCTTTGCTCCAGTCAGTAGAACAGAACGAGCACAGATGCTCTTGGATGTTGGTAGCTTGTTAGCAGGCCCCAATTTCTTAGTTAACTCTTTAGGGCCTGGCCTCCTGTTTCCCCAGGGACACACCCCGGGCCCGGCTGTTCCCATTCCCATTCCACGGGTTTGCATTCCTGTTCCAGGTGTTCCCATCCCGTTCTAGTTGTTCCCATCCCATTCCAGGTGTCCCCATTCCCATTCCAGGAGTTCCCATTCCCATTCCATGTGTTCCAATTCCCTTTCCAGGTGTTCCATCCCATTCTAGGTGTCTCCATTCCCATTCTTATTGTCCCTCCTCCCATTCCTGATGTTCCCATCCCACTTCTGTTTTCCCCATTCCCAGTTCTTGGTGTTCCCATTCATATTCCAGGTGTCTCCATTCCCATTCCTATTGTCCCCATTCCCATTCCAGGTGTTCCCATCCCACCTCTGTTTTCCCTATTCCCATTCCAGGTGTTCCCATTCTCATTCCAGGTGTCCCCATTCCAATTCCTGGTGTCCCCAGTCTGCTCCCAATGTTCCCATTCCAATTCCAGGTGTTCCCATTCCAATCCCAGGTGATCCCATTCCCATTCCTGGTGTCCCCAACCTGCTCCCGATGTTCCCATTCCCATTCCCAATGTTCCCATTCCCATTCCAGGTGTCCCCATTCCCATTCCTGGTGTCTCCATTTCCATTCCTGGTGTCCCCATTCCCATTCCAGGTGTTTCAATTCCCATTCCAGGTGTCCCCATTTCCATTCCTGGTGTCTCCATTTCCATTCCTGGTGTCCCCATTCCCATTCCAGGTGTTTCCATTCCCATTCCAGGTGTTTCCATTCCCATTCCTGGTGTCCCCATTCCCACTCCAGGTGTTCCTATTCCCATTCCAGGTGTTCCCACTCCAGGTGTTTCCATTCCAGTTCCAGGTGTTCCCATTCCCATTCCTGGCGTCCCCATTTACATTCCAGGTGTTCCCATTCCCATTCCAGGTGTTTCCATTCCCATTCCTGGTGTCCCCATTCCCATTCCAGGTGTTTCAGTTCCCATTCCAGGTGTCCCCATTCCCATTCCTGGTGTCTCCATTTCCATTCCTGGTGTCCCCATTCCCATTCCAGGTGTTTCCATTCCCATTCCAGGTGTTTCCATTCCCATTCCTGGTGTCCCCATTCCCACTCCAGGTGTTCCTATTCCCATTCCAGGTGTTCCCACTCCAGGTGTTTCCATTCCAGTTCCAGGTGTTCCCATTCCCATTCCTGGTGTCCCCATTCCCATTCCAGGTGTTTCAGTTCCCATTCCAGGTGTCCCCATTCCCATTCCTGGTGTCTCCATTTCCATTCCTGGTGTCCCCATTCCCATTCCAGGTGTTTCCATTCCCATTCCAGGTGTTTCCATTCCCATTCCTGGTGTCCCCATTCCCATTCCAGGTGTCCCCATTTCCATTCCTGGTGTTCCCATTTCCAATCCAGGTGTTAGTATTCCCATTCCAGGTGTTTCCATTCCCATTCCTGGTGTCCCCATTCCCATTCCAGATGTTCCTAATCCCATTCCAGGTGTTCCCATTCCAGGTGTCTCCATTCCAGTTCCAGGTGTTCCCATTCCCATTCCTGGTGTCCCCATTTACATTCCAGGTGTTCCCATTCCCATTCCAGGTGTTCCCATTCCAGGTGTCTCCATTCCAATTCCAGGTGTTCCCATTCCAGGTGTTCCCATTCCCATTCCAGGTGTTCCTTCCCCATTCCACGTGTCCCCATTCCCATTCCTGCTGCCCCCATTCCCATTCCTAGTGTCCCCAGTTTGCTCCCCATGTCCCAATTCCCATTCCAGGTGTTCCCATATCCATTCCTGGTGTTCCCATCCCATTGCTATTGTCCCCATCCCATTCCTGATGTCTCCATTCCCATTCCAGGCATTCTCATTTCCATTCCAGCTGTTCCATCCCATTCTAGGTGTCACCACTGTCATTTCCCCTGCTGGTTTACCTTTAAACCAGCACACCAGGGCTGTGCCCAACGGGGGTCCCTGTGGATCATCCAACGCGGGTCCTCCCATGGCTGATGGAGTTGGAGCAGCGGCCGAAGCTCTTCCCGCAGTAAGGGCACTCGGGGCTTCTCTTACCGGTGGGTCCGTTGGTGGGAGGAAAAGGCAGAGCTGTCCCTGAAGCTCTTCCCACACTCCCCACACTTGTGAGGCCTCTCCCTGATGTGGATGCGAAGGTGGGTGTAGAGGGTGGAGCTGTCCCACATTCCCTACACGTGTAGGGCTGTTCCCCAGTGTGGATGTGCTGGTGGCTGAGCAGCTTGGTGCTTGTGCAGAAGCTCTTCCCACATTCCAAGCACTTGTAGGGCCATTCCCTGGTGTGGATGCAACGGTGTTTGCAAAGGCTGGAGCTGTCCCTGAAGCTCTTCCCACACTCCCCACACGTGTAGGGCCGTTCCCACTGTGGATCATCTGGTGTTGGAGCAGGTGGGAGCTCTGTTTGAAGCTCTTCCCACATTCCTGACACGTGTAGGGCCGTTCCCACTGTGGATCCTCTGGTGTCGGAGCAGGGTGGAGCTCTGATTGAAGTTCATCCCACATTCCTCACACATGTAGGGCCTTTCTCCAGTGTGGATCATCTGGTGTCGGAGCAGGTGGAAGAGGAGAGTGAAGCTCTTCCCACATTCCTCACACATGTAGGGCCTTTCCCCACTGTGGATCATCTGGTGGCTGAGGAGGTGGGAGCTCTGTTTGAAGCTCTTCCCACACACCTCACACATGTAGGGCCGTTCCCCACTGTGGATGTGCTGGTGCCTCAGGAGGTTGGATCTCTTCCTGAAGCTCTTCCCACATTCCAAGCACCTGAAGGGTTTCTCCCTGCTGGGAGGCTGCTCAGGGACCACCAGCTCGCAGCTCCGCCTCAAGCTCCGGCCGCCTTCCCGGCACACGCTGGCTCTTTCCTCCTCACAGCCCCCTGGGCTGGCTTTGGAGCCCCTCCTGCGGGGGCATCTCCGGCCCTTTTCCTCCCCGCTGCCTTCCTGCGCCGGGGAGCCCTTCAAAACGGCCTCTCCCACCAGGCTCTGCCGGGGGGATTTGTCCTCCGCGCTCTCCGGCCTCACCTCGGGGCCTGGGGCAGGAACCAACAAGGACACGCAGGGGATTTGCCTCCGGCCCACAGGGAAGCCCAAGGACATCCCCCCAACTCCGGCCCCGGCAGGACGGCCACAAAAGACAAAAGACCCACCCAAAGGAGCACTGACTTCCTCCTCACCTGCCTGGGGGGCCCAAGGCATCTTCCTCTTCCTCGCAGCCTCCTCCTCCATCCGCCCAAGCTTTGGGAAGCAGAAATAATGCTGGGGGGGAAAACATGGGGTGAGCACATTGCCCTTGGGGTTCCTCCTGCCCAAGTCCAGCTCAAGGACTCACCGGGCATCTTGTGTCCATAAAAACCCCCAAAACAACAACATTCAGCCCAAAAACCCCTACCAAAATTCCCCCTCTCTGCTCTCTGGGGTTAGGGGGGTCCCCCCTGTGTGGCCTGATGGCACTTCTGCCTGCATTGGGGGTCCCCCTTCTCCAGGCTGCCGGGGGTCCCGCGGCTCCAGGGGGTTCCCACTCTCTGGGGTCCCCTTGAGTGTTGCCAGGGGGGTCCCAGGGCTCACTTCTCCCCACTCTGCCTCCCGGGGCCGGCCGGCCCTCCTCTCTCGGCTCCCACCCTCGCAAACCTCTTGGCGCTCTCGGCTCCCACCCCGCCTCAAGGCCCCCCCTCCTCTCCACACTCCAAGGCCTTCCCCCTCTCCGGGACCCCCGCTTAAGGGGCCCGGCGCTCCCTCTCTGCTCCCCCCCCTCCAGCATTCCGGGGGTCCCCCAGCTCCGGGATCGCCCCTCTCCGCTCTCCCCACTCCGCGGCTACCGGGGTTCCCCCCCGGCTCTCACGGGGGCCCCCAAACCGCTCTCGCCCCCCCCGCCATTGCCGAGCCACCGCCAGGACCTTTTGGCTGCTCTTCTTTGTGCTCCCGCTCGGCTCCTCCCTCGGCTGGGCCGCCGCTTTTGGCGGGTTTCCTCCTCCGGGATCCGCCCCCTGCAGCCCTTCCCCCCCTGGACCACCCCCTTGGGCCCCCTTGGGCCCCCCTTGGGCCCCCCTTGCCCAATAAATCTGATTATACAGACAAGCAATTGGTTTTAACCCACAAAACCCAAATGTATAACCCAGCACCCTGGGGCATGAACAAAGTGGTTTTCCTTGGGCCCCCCCCCAAGTCCAAAGTAAAGGGAGAGGGGAAAAAAACCTGCTGGTGGGAGAACTGTTGCAGTCTGGTCAGAAGTGGTGATTGCAGTCCAGTTGAGGGTGGTGGTCTCAGTCTGGTTGAGAGTGGTGAGCTGCAGCCTTCCTGTGGATCCCACGAGTGGTGGAAAGGTTCTGAAACTCCAGGTTTATATATTCTCCAGGTCAGGCAGGAATGGTCAGTCGTTCCCTCAGAGCGGGGAATTCCATAAAAGGATGCTCAGTTCGTTCCCTCAGAGCGGGGAATTCCATAAAAGGATATGAGAATTCTCAGAGTGGGGAATTCCATAAAAGGGCATGAGGTCAGGAACACCCCCCCACACCTCACAGGCCCCCCCCCCGACAAGAGTTCCTGGGAAAATGGCATGGAAGGCCATAGAATACACACTTTTGGGCTACACCCATCCAGTGAGGAATCGGTCCCAGCTGTTCTAACTAGGACACTGTGTCCGTCATCGCTGCCATCATCATCATCATCGGCCTCGTGGCAGTCGGTGTCTGGAAGCTCCGATCCGGTAACTCCCGGGATGGGGGTCGGCAAGGGGCACGGATCCGCCCGGCAGCATTCCGGGGATCCTGTGCCACGGGTGCTGATCCCACTTTCTTTCCATAGGGAACAGGGAGGGGAATGGATACGACCCCGCGCCCACCAGTGAGTCCCAGCAGCGTGTGTGGATCCAGATCCTCTGTGCAGGGATCCCAGGATGGATGCCGGGATTCCAGAGGGGAATGGGGGCCTAATGGCTGGAGCTGGATTGGAAGGGGATTGCAGCTCAGGGCAGGATTCCGGAGTGGGATCAGGTGGAATTGTGGACTGGGATCAGGGCTGGATTCTGGAGTGCGATTGGGGTGGGATGGATGGAGTGGGATTGGGGTGGGATGGACAGAGCAGGATCAGGTGGGATTCCGGAGCAGTTCCTACTCTCCCTGGGCTCCACAACCGGCTCCATCCCCTGGGATGGGAACAGGGACATGGTGACTCCTTTCCCCGCTCTCATCCCAGCAGGAATCACAACCTGAGCGATCCCGGAGCTGGATCCTCCCCTTCCCTCTCCCTGTGGAAAGGCAGGAGCTGCTGGCAGAGCTCATCCCGCTGCTCCCACCCACCCCGGCCCCCCTGCGGCTCTTCCCAATGGATCAACTTCCTGCTTTTTCCCGTGTGAAACCCAGGACCACAGTTATTCCTGAGGCTTTAATTTGGGTGTGAAAATCTCCTGCTTTGGGCAAGAAATCCTGGCTCCCTCCTCCAGCATCCGGCAGTTCCTCTGTGGGAACCAGGAATAAGAATGGGGACAGGGGGGACTGGGGTGGGGACATTGGGGACAGAGATGGGGACACTGGGAGCAGGTTGGGGACAGCAGGAATGGGCATGGGAACTCCAGGAATGGAAATGGGGACACTGGGAGCAGGTTGGAGTCGCAAGGAATGGGAATTGGGACACCGGGAATGGGAATGGGGACATGGGAGACCAGGATGGGGATAGTGGGGACAGGAATGGAGACACTGGGAGCAGGTTGGCACAGTAGGAAGTGGGAATGGGGACAGGGATGGGAACCCCAGGAATGGGAATGGGGACAGGGATGGGAACCCCAGGAATGGGAATGGGGACAGGGATGGGAACGTGTCTCTCCAGGAGTTGGTTCAATACAAAGGTGGGTCCCTGGCTCGAGGCCACGGGAAGCCCCTTCTTTGGGAATGTCTGGGAACCAGGTGTCAGAGGTTTGAAAAGAGGTGTTGGAATTGTTTCCCAGTGTCCCCCCATTCCCATCTGTGTCTCCCGGGATGGGGTGGGTTGGAGCGGAGCCGCAGGCGCTGGGCAGGGGCAGTGGGGGGAGGGCGGCTCTCGGGGACACCGCGGTGGCCGCGGGGAGGGCGGGGGGTCCTTTGTTCGGGGGCTTTTGGGGTTTGTCCGGGACCGGACAGAGCGGGAGCTGATTTTGGCCACCTTGTTCTCTTTTCCTCAGAGGAAGTTTTTCCCCACAGGACACCTCGTGGAGAACGACCGAGAGAGAGAGAGAGAGCCCGACCCATCTGGGAGCGAGGTGTTCTGCTTTGGGGACTGCCCCTGGGAAAAGGGACTCCTTCACTGCTGGCTGCGAGCACACGGGGCTGAGAGAGCTTTGAACTGCCGGGACAGTTTCTCCCCCCACCTGGGGATTTGGGACTTGGTTTTGTTTCTTCTGAAAGTTTTTGGTTGCACCATTTGTTGTTTATTCATATTTTGTTAATAAAAAGTTGTTTCTTTTCCTTTTCCGCACTTCCACCTGAAGTCTCTTAATTTCTAAGTTGTAATCTTTTTTAACTAAGACCCAGTGCCCCCAGGGGGAGGAGGAGGAAAGGAGACCAAGAGGTGCTGTGGGCAATCAAACTGCAGAGGAACAACCTGTGCCAGTAGCAGCTGCCCCTCTACAGAAGAAATCCAAGACCAAATCAGCTCAGTTAGTGAGGGATGAAGGGGAAGCAGAGCCCTCAGAACAGGAGCAAGAGGCAGGGCCAGAGATAATCACCAGATCCCCATCCCAGGCTGAGTTGTGAGAGATGTGAAAAGATTTCAGCCTCCAACTGGGAGAGCCCCTGCTGACCTGGCTGCTCCAGTGCTGGGATATCATGGCCCAGCATATGGAACTAGGTGGGAGTGCAGCCAAGCAACTGGGATCCCTGTCCTGGGATGTTGGGATTGACCAGGGGATTGGGAAGAGGACAGAGAGGGGATGAGAGCTGGGTACAGGCTTGGGAATTGCCAGGAGGGCTTTTGAAAGGAGCGTAGGGGAAAGGGATGTCTAAGAACAAGTCCCTCAGGAGAGGGAAGCAGAGAGGCTGAGTTTTCACCCCAACACAAAGGTCTGCAGGGCAGAGCAGAGAATATGCCCACATAAGATTCTTGTGCGTCCGTCTTTGCAGTTCTGACAGGCACTTCTTGTCACAGCCTGTCCTCTCCATTCCAGAATAGCCCCTGGCAACCAAAGAACCAACACCCCACAAGGTCAGAATGCAGTCCCACCCATGTGCCATGGGCCCCTTTGTGATGTCACAGCCTGTCCTCTGCATTCTGGAATAGCCCCTGGAAACCAAAGAACCAACACCTCACACCCCCACAGTGCAGCCCCACCTGTCTGCCATGGGACTCTTTGGGATGTCACGGCCTTTCCCCCAGGAAAGAAAGCCTGGAACCTTTAGGTTTCACATGCAGTTGGGGGGCCACCCTGGGCACTCCATGGGCAGCAAGAGCTTTCTGTCCTGGCCCTTTTTGTCTGGCAGGAATCTTCAGCTGTGTTCAGTTTGGGCAGTCAGACTGGCAATTTCAGCGCAGGGCTCCTGCAAGTGAACGACAGCCCTTCCCTCCAGGAAAGAAACCCCTTACCCTCGGTCTCTTCTCCTGTTCCTTAAAACACAACCTGCAGGGGAGCTTTCTGGGATCTCTTCTCTTGGGAATTGGGAAGACAGACCCACTCCCATGTTTAACACCTCAGGCAAAACCACCCTTTGAACACCTTTCCCAACCCTCCCCAACCTTTCCCAAAGCCCAGATTTTACAGGTGTCCTGTAATTCTGGCCCAATCTCACCCAAGCCCACAAACCATGACAGAAACCTCTCAGCCTCACGCTGTGTCCTTCCCATTGCTGTGCCTCATGTGCAGGCAAAAGGCCTTAAAATCAAGTACCCAGCATTCACGGCCTGTTCTTTTTCCCACAAAAGAAGGCGTGGTGAACTCTCCAGACCAGGAAATTGGAAGATCTCCCCAAAACTCCTTTGGTACACGCTGCAGGGCCAACGATTCCTCTGCTCTGCCCTGTCGGCGCTGCTTTGTCTCATCTGGGTCCCCAGAAACCGTCAGCGAAAGCCGGGGAATAAAATCTCTGAGCAGTTGGTTGGGTTCCAGAGGTGACCCTACTTCATTCAGCACTCAAGGGACACAGGAATTGCTCTCTAACACCTGTACATCAGTTCTCAAAACTTTTAAGTATTTCTTCATTTTAGCAAACAAAGGAATTCCTGTCCATTGGCTCACCAGTTCTCTGCAGGAATTCTTATTCTCTCTTCTATTGGCTCTTGATTTCTCACTTTGCATGATGCTTAGTCCACAGTTTTTGTCCTTTTCTTGTCTATTCCCTAGATAGGGAGAGCCTCAGTAACTGTCTGTGTTAGTTTTGTCTTCATTTCTGGTTTCTCTAAGGGTCTTTGTGGTTTAGAAATTCTGCCTTCTTGGTGTCCAGGTCTCAAAAATAGATTTCTCTGCCAGGTCTCTGACCACTGAAATACGGCAGGCCTTAAACTTTTCCTTTGTTTTTCTAACAAATGGCCATGGCCCAGAACTTGTCCATCATCCATTGTCTATTGCCCAAGGCTCCATCCTTGCCTTGCCTTGCCCATCTCCTGGCTGCCAGGCAAGGGCCTTGTGACATCACAGCCTCTGTGGAACAGCGCGGGGGCTGAAAAGTGTCAGTGCTGCGTCCCCGTGCCCAGAGCCTGGGCAGAAGTCGGCTGGTAGGGACGGGCAGAGACTGTGCAGAGGTGTCAGCTCGTCCCGCAGCAGCACCATGCCCAGTCAGGGCATCTCCTGGCTCCTCAGGCTCTCGGTGCTCCTGCTCTTGCCTGGCCCACTGGAGCCTTGCAGCCGTGCCACAGGTGCCATTGCTGAGAACCGGGGTTTGCCTTGGATGGCCCCTTGCCAGAAAAGGCAGGAGAGGCTGGAGAGAGGGGAAGGAGGGGGGTCAGGCCGCTGGGATGGTGCCGGCGGGCCGTGAGCCCGAAGCCAGCAAGGCCTTGGGCCCACCCGGTGTCAGGGGAGGACTGAGAGCCCCCAGGGAGGAGGAAAGCTGGGCAGGCCCCAAGGCTCCTGGGCCTCTTCCTTGGCAGCCCTTTGGCCAAGGCCCCCAGGCAGAGGTGGGGCTCAGCCCCTGCCCAGCAATGGGGCACAGGCTGAGCCCCAGGGACACCAGACCCAGGCGGCCTGAGCTCTTCTTCCTGCAGCGTCTGCCTGGGGCAGCCCAGCCAGGCCTGAGTCTCTCCAGGAGAGGCCAAGCCCAGCCAGAGAGGGCTCAGCCCTCTGAGGCTGCACTCACTGCAAAGGGAACAAAACATTGGCCCAGAGGACATCCTGCCCCCAAATGGAGAACTGGAAAGGTCAAGAATAAAAAAGTCACCCCCCTCCATTCTTCAAGAAATGTTCAGACCTCTTTCCTAAAAGCATCCAGGACTCGGGTCACCCAATTTTCTCTCTGACAAGGCTTTGCAGGGGCTGCTTGGGAAAGGGAAGCCCTGGGGCCCCAGTGCAGATGGTGGGGCTGCACTCTGGGGGGGTCGGTCTTTGGCTCTTGGCTTCCAGGGGCCCCCAGGAGTCAGTGAGCCGGGCTGGGGACGAGGGGCAGGACTGGCTGGGATTGCCTCTGGGGCCTGGCCCAGAAAATGGAAGTGTCCCCATGGGGGCAGCTGGAAAGGGCCCAGGAAGGAAATGCTGCCCCAGCGCAGGCTGTGGCAGTGGGGAGTGTGCAGGGGGAGGAGGCTGGGCCAGAGCAGGGCTGGGC
>NW_026138149.1:0-35376 GCF_025592945.1 Manacus candei | reverse complement strand
GATTCAAGGAGCTGGGATTCGTGTCCTGCCTTTTCCTTCTCCACATTTATCAGTTTTCCAGCTGGGAATCAGCACAGGGGGATTTCTGGAGGGGCTTGGGTTGGTCCAGGTGCTGTGGATCCGTTCCTGGGTGGGATGGATGGTCCATCCCAGTGTGGATCCGTTCCTGGTGGGATGGATGGTCCATCCTTGGCTCTGGATCCGTTCCTGGTGGGATGGATGGTCCATCCCAGTGTGGATCCGTTCCTGGTGGGATGGATGGTCCATCCCAGTGTGGATCCGTTCCTGGTGGGATGGATGGTCCATCCCTGGCTCTGGATCCGTTCCTGGTGGGATGGATGGTCCATCCCAGTGTGGATCCGTTCCTGGTGGGATGGATGGTCCATCCTTGGCTCTGGATCCGTTCCTGGTGGGATGGATGGTCCATCCCTGGCTCTGGATCCGTTCCTGGTGGGATGGATGGTCCATCCCAGTGTGGATCCGTTCCTGGGTGGGATGGATGGTCCATCCCTGGCTCTGGATCCGTTCCTGGTGGGATGGATGGTCCATCCCTGGCTCTGGATCCGTTCCTGGTGGGATGGATGGTCCATCCCTGGCTCTGGATCCGTTCCTGGGTGGGATGGATGGTCCATCCCTGGCTCTGGATCTGTTCCTGGTGGGATGGATGGTCCATCCCTGGCTCTGGATCCGTTCCTGGGTGGGATGGATGGTCCATCCCAGTGTGGATCTGTTCCTGGTGGGATGGATGGTCCATCCCTGGCTCTGGATCCGTTCCTGGTGGGATGGATGGTCCATCCCAGTGTGGATCCGTTCCTGGTGGGATGGATGGTCCATCCCTGGCTCTGGATCCGTTCCTGGTGGGATGGATGGTCCATCCTTGGCTCTGGATCCGTTCCTGGGTGATGGATGGGTGGAGGGATGGATGGAGGGAGCGATGGTGAGAGGAATGATGGGATGGAGGAATCGATGAGGGGATGGATGGAGGGATGGAGGGATGGATGTGTGGAAGATTAGAGAGATGGAAGGATGGATGGATGCATGGATGGAGTGGTGGATGGAGGGAGGGATGGAGGGATGGGTGTGTGGAAGATTAGAGAGATGGAAGGATGGATGGATGCATGGATGGAGAGGTGGATGGAGGGAGGGAGGGATGGAGGGATGGATGGAGAAGGGAATGGAGGAGTGAACGGATGGATGGAGGGATGGAGGGATGGAAGGATGGAGGAATAGAGGATTGGGTGGATGGATGGAGGGACGAAGAGAGGGATGGAGAGATGGATGGATGGAGGGAGGGAGAGATGGATGGATGGAGGGATGGGGAGATGGATGGAGGAATGGAGGATTGGATGGGTAGATGGATGGATGGAGGCATGGAGGGGTGGATGGATGGGGAGATGGAGGGGTGGATGGATGGGGAGATGGAGGGGTGGATGGATGGAGGGATGTGGAGATGGATGGAGGAATGGAAGGGTGGATGGATGGAGGAATGGAGGGGTGGATGGATGGAGGGATGTGGAGATGGATGGAGGAATGGAAGGGTGGATGGATGGAGGCATGGAGGGGTGGATGGATGGGGAGATGGAGGGGTGGATGGATGGAGGGATGTGGAGATGGATGGAGGAATGGAAGGGTGGATGGATGGAGGAATGGAGGATTGGATAGATGGAGGAATGGAGAGATGGATGGAGGGATGGAGAGATGGATGGATGGAGGCATGGAGGGGTGGATGGATGGAGGAATGGAGGATTGGATGGATGGATGGATGGATGGATGGATGGAGGGAGGGATGGATGGAGCGATGGGGAGATGGAGGGAGGGGTGGGGAGCAGCCCCGTGCAGAAGCCCTGGCAGTGCCGGGGGGGGACAAACGGGAGGTGACCCGGATGGTGCCGGGCGGCAGGGCCAGAGTCCAGGGAGCAGCATTCCTGGGACAGCCTGGATTCCAGGGAGCAGCATTCCTGGGACAGCCTGGATTCCAGGGAGCAGCATTCCCAGGATATCCCGGATTCCAGGGAGCAGCATTCCCAGGATATCCCAGAGCTTGGGAACAGCAGCATTCCCAGGATATCCCGGATTTCAGGGAGCAGCATTCCCAGGATATCCCGGATTTCAGGGAGCAGCATTCCCAGGATATCCCAGATTTCAGGGAGCAGCATTCCCAGGATATCCCAGAGCTTGGGAACAGCAGCATTCCCAGGATATCCCGGATTTCAGGGAGCAGCATTCCCAGGATATCCCGGATTTCAGGGAGCAGCATTCCCAGGATTCCCTGGACCTGGGAGAGCTGTGACACCGAGGTCATTCCCCTCTGGGGAGGGAAAATTCCAAACCCGGCTCCGGGCTCAGCTCAGGAGTTCCCTGGATCCCAAACTGGAGTCCCTGGATCCCAAACTGGGAGTCCCTGGATCCCAGACTGGAGTCCCTGGATCCCAAACTGGGAGTCCCTGGATCCCAGACTGGAGTCCCTGGATCCCAAACTGGGATTCCTGGGATCCCAAACCAGAGTCCCTGGATCCCAAACTGGAGTCCCTGGATCCCAAACTGGAGTCCCTGGATCTCAAACTGGAGTCCCTGGATCCCAAACTGGGATTCCTGGGATCCCAAACTGGAGTCCCTGGATCCCAAACTGGGGTTCCTGGATCCCAAACTGGAGTCCCTGGATCCCAAACTGGGATTCCTGGGATCCCAAACTGGGGTTCCTGGATCCCAAACTGGAGTCCCTGGATCCCAAACTGGGGTTCCTGGATCCCAAACTGGAGTCCCTGGATCCCAAACTGGGATTCCTGGGATCCCAAACTGGGGTTCCTGGATCCCAAACTGGAGTCCCTGGATCCCAAACTGGGGTTCCTGGATCCCAAACTGGAGTCCCTGGATCCCAAACTGGGGTTCCCAGATCCCAAACAGGAGTTCCTGGATCCCAAACTGGGATTCCCTGGATCCCAAACTGGGGTTCCTGGATCCAAAATTCGATTCCTGGGATCCCAAACTGGGGTTCCTGGATCCCAAACTGGAGTCCCTGGATCCCAAACTGGGATTCCCTGGATCCCAAACTGGGGTTCCTGGATCCAAAATTCAATTCCTGGAATCCCAAACTGGAGTTCCCGGGATCCCAAACTGGAGTCCCTGGATCCCAAACCGGAGTCCCTGGATCCAAAATTCAATTCTTGGGATCCCCCTGGATCCCAAACTGGAGTCCCTGGATCCCAAACCGGAGTTCCCGGGATCCCAAACTGGGATTCCTGGATCCCAAACTGGAATTCCGGGATCCCAGACCGGAGTTCCCCCCTCTGCTGACCCCGGGAGCTCGAGGGCCGCTCGGTCCCCGCTCTGACAGAGTTTCGGAAGCTGCTTAATTGACCAGGTTAATTAATTCCGAGCCCGGGATCGCGGGATCGGAGCCGCCTCCGGGTCCCACCTGATGACGACGGAAACAAAACCCCCCTTTTTTTGGGGTGTTTTTTTTTTTTTGCTTGTTTCCCGTGTTTTTTTTTGGCTCCGCCGCCGAATCCCGAGGGGGAAACCGAGGAGAGCCGAATTCCAACCCCCCCCCCCTCCCTCCCCCGGGGTGGGAATTCTTGGAGCGGGTCCCTCCTTCCTGGTGCTCCCGATCCCGGGCTGGACTCCGGGGTCAATGAGTAACTCCTGACTCAGGGATTTCTTCCCCGGGGGCCACGGGGGGGGGAAAGCGAAAGCGCCGCGGGAACGGGAACGGGGAGGGATCCTCGGGGTGAGCTTTGGGGGGGCTCCAGCTCCGGGAAAGGACATTCCCGAGCTCCCGGATCCGCCGGGGGGGTCCCTTGTGTGTCCCCCCCCTCATTCCCAGCTGATCCCACTGGTGGCTTCTCCCGGCACTTGGAGGGAACAGGGCCCGGGGAGGGGGGGATCCCAAACCTCAGGTGGTGTTTTGGGGGGTGTTTTTTTAGGGGGTTAAAGGTTGGGTTTGAAGTCCTGGAGCTGCTCGGCGGGAAGGAGCCGGGAATTGCTTCCCGGGATTCGCCAAGGGAGGGGTTGTGGTTGTTGTTTGCCCCCGGGTTTCCCTCGGTTTTGGGGGGTGCTGGGCTGGGATTTTTGGGGGGGTGTGGGGCGAGCGAGGTGGAGGTGACGGAGGAGCCGCCTCTGGGATTCTGCTCCCGGAATCCCGCCGTGGAATCGCTTTAAAGGGAAGAGAACTTCTCCTTACCTGGGAAAACCTGAACTCCATCCAAGTTTTGCCGGGCCCTCGGGCGCTGCTGCCACCAGGCCGCGCGTCCTGGGGGTCATTCCCGGATCCTGAATCCCCTGGGAATGGGAAGGGGGATCCCCTGTGCCAGCCCAGCCTCCCCCTTTTGCTCCTTTGGGCTCGGGAATCCGTGGCTCCACAAATCAGTGCGGGGGGGGGGGGGGGTTATTTCCTGCAGAAAATTGGGAAAATCCCATTGGATTGGGGAGCAGGGAAAGCCCAGGAGGCTCCACGTTGTCCAGGGTGACCCACCTGCCGTGGGAAGTTTGGGATCTGGGCGGTTCAAGGCTCAATTTTGGGAAGATCCCGACGACCCTTTTCCGGGTTTTTCCGCTCCCTGGAGAAAATCCCCCCCCCCCCCGGGAGGGAATTCCTGCATCCCGGTGACATTCCCGCTTGGAGCAGGGGGTGTGGGAGCATCAGGGGCTCCTCAGGACACTCTGGAGCCCTCCAGGATCAGGGGGAGGGCTCAGGATTGTCCCCCCTGGGAAGGTGGGGAACCCCTGGGGGATCAGGGAATAACTGGGATCCGGGATAAGGGCGGCATTCCCGGCGGGATCCCGGCCCCGTGCAGCCTCCCCGGGGGGAGGAACCGCTCCCGGGGATCCGAGGGATGAGTAATTAGTGGGGCTAATTAAAGGCCTGGCAGCAGTGCACCCACGTGCTGCCCCGGTCCCCGCCCCGAGGTGAGGGACATTCCCACATTCCCGGGGCCGATTCCCGGGACATTCCCAGGGAACACGGAGGAGCAGGGAGTTCCCAGGGCGCCCCTGAGAACCCCCAAATCCTCGTTTTCCACCCCAAACTCTTCCCCACCTCTTCTCCTCGGGCTGGGTGGGTCGAGCGGCCCCGGTGGCTCCCGGTGGCTCCCGGTGCGACCCACCCGTGGGAAGGGGTGAAACCCGGGGTTTTTCGGGATCATCCGGAGGTGAGGGCGGGTTTTGGGAGCCGTGGGAACTGGTGGAACTGCCCTGGCCAGGCCTGGGGAGGGGGGGTTGTCACGGAAGGGCCACGTTCCGATGGCCCCGGAGCCGCTTCCGACCCCTGGCAGGCCCAGGGGGGGAGTTTTCAGTTGGCAGCAAAATCCAGCTGATTTCCCTCGGGGATTCGTGGAATCTCGGGGGGTTTGGGGTGGAAGGACCCTCAGAGACCCCAGATCTCAGAGGGTTTGGGGTGGAAGGACCCTCAGAACCCCCTAAAGTCAATCATGGAGGGTTTGGGGTGGAAGGACCCTCAGAGGTCCCAAAATCTTGGAGGGTTTGGGGTGGAAGGAGCCTCAGAGACCCCTTCAGTCAATCATGGAGGGTTTAGGGTGGAAGGACCCTCAGAGACCCCAAATCTTGGAGGGTTAGAAGTGGAAGGACCCTCAGAACCTCCTAAAGTCAATCTTGGAGGGTTTAGGGTGGAAGGAGTCTCAGAGACCCCAAATCTCAGAGGGTTTGGGGTGGGAGGACCCTCAGAGACCCCAAATCTCAGAGGGTTTGGAGTGGAAGGAGCCTCAGAGGCCCCAGATCTTGGAGGGTTTGGGGTGGAAGGACCCTCAGAGACCCCAAATCTCAGAGGGTTTGGAGTGGAAGGAGCCTCAGAACCCCCTAAAGTCAATCTTGGAGGGTTTGGGGTGGAAGGACCCTCAGAGACCCCAAATCTCAGAGGGTTTGGGGTGGAAGGACCCTCAGAGACCCCAGATCTCGGAGGGTTTGGGGTGGAAGGAGCCTCAGAGGCCCCAAATTTGGGAGGGTTTGGGGTGGAAGGACCCTCAGAGACCCCAAAATCTCAGAGGATTTGGGGTGGAAGGAGCCTCAGAGACCCCAAATCTTGGAGGGTTTGGAGTGGAAGGAGCTTCAGAACCCCCTAAAGTCAATCTTGGAGGGTTTGGGGTGGAAGGACCCTCAGAGACCCCAAATCTCAGAGGGTTTGGGGTGGAAGGACCCTCAGAGACCCCAGATCTCGGAGGGTTTGGGGTGGAAGGAGCCTCAGAGGCCCCAAATTTGGGAGGGTTTGGGGTGGAAGGACCCTCAGAGACCCCAAAATCTCAGAGGATTTGGGGTGGAAGGAGCCTCAGAGACCCCAAATCTTGGAGGGTTTGGAGTGGAAGGAGCCTCAGAACCCCCTAAAGTCAATCTTGGAGGGTTTGGGGTGGAAGGACCCTCAGAGTTCACCCAAGAAACCTCGAGTGAGTGGTTGGGGGTGCAGTGAAGCCGTCCCACCATGGCAAGCCCTTGGTTGGGTGGTGAAGGTGTGAGTGAGTGGTTGGGGGTGCAGTGACGCCGTGCCCACCACGATGAGCCCTTGGTTGTGTTGGAGAAGCCGTGCCCACCATGGTGAGCCCCCAGTTGGGTGGTGAAGGTGTGAGTGAGTAGTTGGGGGTGCAGTGACACCGTGCCCACCACGATGAGCCCTTGGTTGTGTTGGAGAAGCCGTGCCCACCACGATGAGCCCCAGTTGGGTGGTGAAGCCATGAGTGAGTGGCTGGGGGTGCAGTGACGCCGTGCCCACCATGGCAAGCCCTTGGTTGGGTGGTGAGGCCGTGAGTGAGTGGTTGGGGGTGCAGTGACACCGTGCCCACCACGGCGAGCCCTTGGCCGTGTCCGCCACCTCTCCACCACCTCCGGTGCCTCCCCGGCGTCCCGGTGCAGGACACACCAAACCCCCCCGGGCACGATTCGGGTGCCAGACCCCAAACCACCGATTCCACCTCTCACCTCTCCTTTTCTCCCTCCCCCAGGGGGACTCGCCGGCCACCTGACGCCGCCGACGGGGACCAGCACGGCCTGAGGCAGCGGGATGGGCACGAGGAGCGGCCCCGCCCCGGCGCCCTGAGCCCCCCCCTGGGAGCAGCAGCAGCAGCAGCAGCAGCAGCAGCAGCAGCAGCAGCAGCGTGTGAGCGGGACAGGATGATGAGCGGACAATGATGATGGCCAGGAAGCAGGACGCCCGCATTCCCACCTACAACGTGAGCGTGGTGGGGCTGTCCGGCACCGAGAAGGAGAAGGGGCAGTGCGGCGTCGGCAAGTCCTGCCTCTGCAACCGCTTCGTGCGGCCCAGCGCCGACGAGTTCCACCTGGACCACACGTCGGTGCTGAGCACCAGTGACTTCGGGGGCAGGGTGGTCAACAATGACCACTTCCTCTACTGGGGGGAGGTGGTGCGGGCGCTGGAGGAGTGTGTGGACTGCAAGATGCACGTGGTGGAGCAGACGGAGTTCATCGACGACCAGACCTTCCAGCCCCACCGCAGCACGGCCCTGCAGCCCTACATCAAGAGGGCGGCGGCCACCAAGCTGGCGTCGGCGGAGAAGCTCATGTACTTCTGCACCGACCAGCTGGGGCTGGAGCAGGACTTCGAGCAGAAGCAGATGCCCGACGGGAAGCTGCTGGTGGACGGGTTCCTGCTCTGCGTCGACGTCAGCCGGGGCATGAACAGGAACTTCGACGACCAGCTCAAGTTCGTGTCGAACCTCTACAACCAGCTGGCCAAGACCAAGAAGCCCGTCGTGGTGGTGCTGACCAAGTGCGACGAGGGCGTGGAGCGCTACATCCGCGACGCCCACGCCTTCGCCCTGGGCAAGAAGAACCTGCAGGTGGTGGAGACCTCGGCCCGCTCCAACGTCAACGTCGACCTGGCCTTCAGCACCCTGGTGCAGCTGGTGGACAAGAGCCGGGGCAAGGCCAAGATCATCCCCTACTTCGAGGCGCTGAAGCAGCAGAGCCAGCAGATCGCGGCGGCCAAGGACAAGTACGAGTGGCTCGTGAGCCGCATCGTCAAGAGCCACAACGAGGCCTGGGCCAACGTGAGCCGCAAGATGCAGCCGTCGCCCGAGTACCAGGACTACGTGTACCTGGAGGGCACGCAGAAGGCCAAGAAGCTCTTCCTGCAGCACGTGCACCGCCTCAAGCAGGAGCACATCGAGCGCCGGCGCAAGACCTACCTGGCCCTGCTGCCCCAGGCCTTCGACGCCCTCATCCCCGACCTGGACGAGATCGACCACCTGGGCCGGGGCAAGGTGGAGAAGCTGCTGGAGGCCAAGCCCGACTTCCTCAAGTGGTTCGTGGTGCTGGAGGAGACGCCCTGGGACGCCACGAGCCACGTGGACAACGTGGAGAACGAGCGCATCCCCTTCGACCTGATGGAGACGCCGCCCGCCGAGCAGCTCTACGAGGCCCACCTGGAGAAGCTGAGGAACGAGCGGAAGCGGGCGGAGATGAGGAGGGCCTTCCGGGAGAACCTGGAGACGTCGCCCTTCATCACGCCCGGGAAGCCCTGGGAGGAGGCTCGGAGCTTCATCATGAACGAGGACTTCTACATGTGGCTGGAGGAGTCCGTGTACATGGACATCTACGGCAGGCACCAGAAGCAGATCATAGACAAGGCCAAGGAGGAGTTCCAGGAGCTGCTCCTGGAGTACTCGGAGCTGTTCTACGAGCTGGAGCTCGACGCCAAGCCCAGCAAGGAGAAGATGGGCGTCATCCAGGACGTGCTGGGCGAGGAGCAGCGCTTCAAGGCCCTGCAGAAGCTGCAGGCCGAGCGCGACGCCCTCATCCTCAAGCACATCCACTTCGTGTACCACCCCACCAAGGAGACGTGCCCCAGCTGCCCCGGCTGCGCCGACTCCAAGGTGGAGCAGCTGCTGGGCTCCCGCTTCATCCGGCCCTCGGAGCGCAACCAGAAGAACCTGCTGCTGGACTCCGGCATCGACAGGATCAACCTGGTGATCCTGGGCAAGGACGGGCTGGCGCGGGAGCTGGCCAACGAGATCCGGGCGCTGTGCACCAACGACGACAAGTACGTCATCGAGGGCAAGATGTACGAGCTGTCGCTGCGGCCCATCGAGGGCAACGTGCGGCTGCCCGTCAACGCCTTCCAGACGCCCACCTTCCAGCCCCACGGCTGCCTGTGCCTCTACAACTCCAAGGAGTCGCTGTCCTACGTGGTGGAGAGCATCGAGAAGAGCCGCGAGTCCACCCTGGGCCGCCGGGAGAACCACCTGGTGCACCTGCCCCTGACGCTGGTCCTGGTCAACAAGAGGGGCGACGCCAGCGGGGAGACCCTGCACAGCCTGGTCCAGCAGGGCCAGCAGATCGCCAGCAAGCTGCAGTGCGTCTTCCTGGACCCGGCCTCGGCCGGCATCGGCTACGGCCGCAACATCAACGAGAAGCAGATCAGCCAGGTGCTCAAGGGCCTGCTGGACTCCAAGCGCAACCTCAACCTCGTCGGCTCCACGCCGGGCCTCAAGGAGCTGGCGGACGTGGACCTGCGCATCGTCATGTGCCTCATGTGCGGGGACCCCTTCGGCGCCGACGACGTGCTGCCGCCCCTGCTGCAGGCCCAGGCCTGCCGGCCGGCCCCGGGCAGCGGCGGCTCCTCGGTGCTGCTGGAGCTGCCCGTGGGGCCCCACAAGCGGCGCACGGAGCTGTCGCTGCTGTCCTACCACGCGTCCTTCGGCGTGCGCAAGAGCCGCCTGGTGCACGGCTACATCCTCTTCTACTCGGCGCGGCGCCGGGCGTCGCTGGCCGTGCTGCGGGCCTTCCTCTGCGAGGTGCAGGACATCGTGCCCGTGCAGCTCGTGGCGCTCACCGACGGCTCCGCCGACATCCTGGACAACGACGTGAGCCGCGAGCAGCTGGCGGAGGGCGAGGAGATCGCCCAGGAGATCGACGGGCGCTTCGCCGCCGTGGCCTGCGGCCAGCCCGCCCAGCACAAGCTGGAGCTCTTCCAGCCCTTCTTCAAGGACGTGGTGGAGAAGAAGAACATCGTGGAGGCCGCCCACATGTACGACAACGCGGCCGAGGCGTGCAGCACCACCGAGGAGGTGTTCAACTCGCCCCGCGCCGGCTCCCCCCTCTGCAACTCCAACCTGCAGGACTCGGAGGAGGACGCGGAGCCCCCCGGCTACAGCCCCTTCCGGGAGGAGCCCGCCGTGCCCGCCCTGCCCAAGGACCACTCGAAGCTCTCCATGGAGCTGGAGGGCAACGACGGGCTGTCCTTCATCTCCGTCGTGAGCACTTTCGAGAGCAAGCTGAACAACAAAGTACCTCCCCCGGTGAAGCCCAAGCCCCCCGTGCACTTCGACATCAAGGGCGACCTCTCCTACCTGGAGCAGGGCCACCGGGACGGGCAGAGGAGGTCGGTGTCCTCCTCGGGCTGGCTGCCCGCCGACTGCTTCGACCCCTCGGACTACGCCGAGCCCATGGACGCCGTGGTGAAGCCGCGCAGCGAGGAGGAGAACATCTACTCGGTGCCCCACGACAGCACCCAGGGCAAGATCATCACCATCCGCAACATCAACAAGGCGCAGTCCAACGGCAGCGGCAACGGCTCGGACAGCGAGATGGACACGAGCTCCCTGGAGCGCGGCCGCAAGGCCCCGGCGGCCGCCAAGCCCGCCCTGTACCGGGCGCGCTGCCCGCGGCTCGGCCGCTTCGCCGGCTACCGGCCCAGCCTCAGCCTGGGCAGCGACGACGAGCTGGGGCCCATCATCCGCAAGAAGGAGGAGGAGCAGAGCTCCCAGGGCTGCTACAAGGGCGACAACGCCGTCATCCCCTACGAGGCGGCCGACGGGGAGGACCCGCGCAGGAGGAACATCCTGCGCAGCCTCAGGAGGACCACCAAGGTCTGTCCTGGATAAGGGGGTGGTGGGGTGGTGGGGTGGAGATTGGGGTCCTGGAGAAGTTGGGTTTGGATCAGGGAATGTTCCATCCAGGAGGTTGAACGTCCTGCGCAGCCTCAGGAGGACCACCAAGGTCTGTCCTGGCTGAGGGGTGTTTGGGGGTGGTGGGGTGGAGATTGGGGTCCTGGAGAAGTTGGTTTTGGGTCAGGGGATGTTCTGAGTTGGGAGGGATCCATGAAAATCATGGAGCCCAGCTCTGGAGGGAATGGTCCATCCAAGAGGTTGAACATCCTGCGCAGCCTCAGGAGGACCACCAAGGTCTGTCCTGGATAAGGGGGTTTGGGGGTGGTAGAGGAGTTGTTTTGGGGTCACTCCTGGTTGGATCAGGGAATGTTTTGAGTTGGGAGGGACCCAAGAGGGTCGTGGAGCCCAACTCTGGAGGGAATGGTCCGTCCAAGGGGTCACTGGTGTGGATGGTGGCACCAGTTGGTCACTGGTGATGTCCCCCAGGGGTCAGTGGTGGTGACACCAGTTGGTCACTGGTGGTGTCCCCCAGGGGTCAGTGGTGGGGGTGGTGGCACCAGTTGGTCACTGGTGGTGTCCCCCAGGGGTCAGTGGTGGGGGTGGTGGCACCAGTTGGTCACTGGTGGTGTCTCCAAGGGGTCAGTGGTGTGGATGGTGGCACCAGTTGGTCACTGGTGGGCAGGGTGACACCAGTTGGTCACTGGTGGTGTCCCCCAGGGGTCACTGGTGGGGGTGGTGGCACTGGTTGGTCACTGGTGGTGACACCAGTTGGTCACTGGTGATGTCCCCCAGGGGTCAGTGGTGGTGACACCAGTTGGTCACTGGTGGTGGCACCAGTTGGTCACTGGTGAGGAAGGTGACACCAGTTGGTCACTGATGGTGACACCAGTTGGTCACTGGTGAGGAAGGTGACACCAGTTGGTCACTGATGGTGACACCAGTTGGTCACTGGTGAGGAAGGTGACACCAGTTGGTCACTGGTGGTGACACCAGTTGGTCACTGGTGAGGAAGGTGACACCAGTTGGTCACTGGTGGTGTCCCCCAGGGGTCACTGGTGGGGAAGGTGACACCAGTTGGTCACTGATGGTGACACCAGTTGCTCACTGGTGGCCTCCCCCAGCCACAGAAATCATTAAAAACACCCAAAAACCCCCCCCGAAATCCAGAAGAGCCCCCAAAAATCCCAACCCCAGGACAAACCAGTCAAGAACTCCTCCCAAATCCCCACAGAAACCAAAGCCCAAGGCGCGGCCCTCGGTCACCAAGAGCACGTGGGAGAGCAGCTACTTCGGGGTGCCCCTGGCCAGCGTCGTGTCCCCCGAGCGGCCCATCCCCGTCTTCATCGAGCGCTGCATCGAGTACATCGAGGCCACGGGTGAGGAAACCCCGTCCCAGGGCGTTTTGGGGAAGGGCCGGGGCCGTCCCGGCCCCCCTCGGCGTCCCCCGGGAGGAGGAGCTTTGTTATTCCTGGAGAACCACCAGCCTTGGGCCTTCAGGTCCCCTCCCAGACCCTTCAGGGCTGATCCTGTGGGTGGGACCTTTTTTGGGGCTCCTCAGGTTTTTTTGGGAAGCATCAAACTCTTCCCTGGATCCTTCATTATTCCCCTGGAGAAGGAGCCTTTGTTGTCCCCTGGAGAACCACCAACTTCGGGTTTTTGGGTCCCCTCTCAGACCCTTCAGGGCTGATCCTGTGGGTGGGACCTTTTCTGGGGCTCCACAGATTTTTGGGAAGCATCAAACTCTTCCCAGGATCCTTGGGAAGAGCCGGGCTCGTCCCGGTGTCCCCCAGGAGGAGGAGGATTTGGTGGCCCCTGGGAGAAGGAACCTGCTGGAGAAACACCACCCTCGGGTTTTTGGGTCCCCTCCCAGACCCTTCAGGGCTGATCCTGTGGGTGGGACCTTTTCTGGGGCTCCACAGATTTTTGGGAAGCATCAAACTCTTCCCTGGATCCTTGGGAAGAGCCGGGATCGTCCCGGTGTCCCCTGGGAGGAGGAACTTTGTTATTCCTGGAGAAACACCAACCTCGGGCTTTTGGGTCCCATCCCGGACCCTTCAGGGCTGATCCTGTGGGTGGGACCTTTTTTGGGGCTCCCCAGGTTTTTGGGAAGCATCAAACTCTTCCCAGGATCCTTCATTATTCCCTGGATCCTTCATCATTCCCTGGGAGAAGGAACTTTGTTATCCCCTGGAGAACCACCACCCTCAGGCTTTGCTGTTCCCACCCCAGCCCCTCGGGGTGGGAGCTTTTTTGGGGTCCCCCTTCCCCTCCCAGGGGTTTTTAGTGCCGAGTTCTCCCCCGGGACAGCCCAAATTAACCCCAGAACGAGCTCCAGGGGTTTTTTTTTTCCCCCTTCTCTGGAATTTTCCCCTGGAAGGGGCAGCCCAAGGAAAGGAGGGAAAGGAGCAGCTCCTTCCCCTTCCTCCGGGTTTTCTGCCCCTAAAACCCCCCCAAAAACCCAACCTAAAGTGAAACCTGAGCTTTGGGATGAGCAGGGCAGGGATAAATCCTGGATTTTGGGGAGCTGGGAATGAGGTTTGTGCTGTTCCCGCAGGGCTGAGCACGGAAGGGATTTACCGGGTCAGCGGGAACAAGTCGGAGATGGAGAGTCTGCAGCGACAGTTTGACCAGGGTAACACCCACAGGCACCCCAAAAACGGGCCTGGGAACCCCAAAAACGGGTCTGGGAACCCCGAAAACGGGCCTGGGAACCCCGGAAATGGGTCTGGGAACCCCAAAAATGGGTCTGGGAACCCTGAAAACGGGTCTGGGAACCTCAAAAATGGGTCGGGGCACCCTGAAAAGGGGGCTGGGAACCCCAAAAACGGGCTTCCAGGGGGAATTTGAGGGTCTGTGCCCCCCAAACTGCTCCCTGGGTGGGTTTTAGGATCTGAGCCCCCCCAACTGCTCCATGGGGATGTTTTTGGGGTCTGTGCCCCCCAAGCTGCTCCTGGTGGGCTCTCTGTGGGAATTTTGGGATCTGAGCCCCCCCAAACTGCTCCCTGGGGATGTTTTTGGGGTCTGAGCCCCCCAAACTGCTCCTTGAGCTCCCTGGGAGGGTTTTGGCATCTGTGCCCCCCAAACTGCTCCCTGGGTGGGTTTTGGGGTCTGAGCCCCCCAAACTGCTCCCTGGGGATGTTTTTTGGGTCTGAGCCCCCCAAACTGCTCCCTGGGGATGTTTTTTGGGTCTGAGCCCCCCCAAACTACTCCCTGGGGATGTTTTTTGGGTCTGAGCCCCCCAAACTACTCCCTGGGGATGTTTTTGGGGTCTGAGCCCCCCAAACTGCTCCCTGGGGATGTTTTTGGGGTCTGAGCCCCCCAAACTACTCCCTGGGGATGTTTTTGGGGTCTGAGCCCCCCCAACCTGCTCCCTGGGGATGTTTTTGGGGTCTGAGCCCCCCAAACTGCTCCCTGGGGATGTTTTTGGGGTCTGACCCCCCCAGAACTGCTCCCTGGGTGGGTTTTGGGGCTCTGACCCCCCCAACTGTGCCCCCCCAGACCACGGGCTGGACTTGGCCGAGAAGGATTTCACCGTCAACACCGTGGCCGGGGCCATGAAAAGCTTCTTCTCGGAGCTGCCGGAGCCCCTGGTGCCCTACGCCATGCAGGTGGAGCTGGTGGAGGCCCACAGTGAGTTAATTAGCCCCCCTAATTAGCCCCTCCCACCTCCTTTGCATATTTAACCCCCTCCCACCGCCGGTCCCACCCCCCTGAATTCCCACCCCCCAATCCCAGATTTCCCCCCCCAGTCCTGGTTGCTTTTGGGAGGGATCAATGATCTGGGTGCCTGACCCATTAATTAACCCTATTAATTAACCCTATGTGCCTCATTTGCATATTTAACCCCTCCCACCGCTGATCCCACCCCCTCAATTCCCACCCCCCAATCCCAGATTCCCCCCCCCAGTCCTGGTTGTGCCACGAGGTTATTTTTGTGGGGAATTAATGATCTGGGTGCCTGACCCCATTAATTAACCCCATTAATTAATACTACCCCCTCATTTGCATATTTAACCCCTCCCACCGCTGATCCCACCCCCTCAATTCCCACTCCCTAGTCCCAGATTTTCCCTCAATCCTGGTTGTGCCCTGAGGTTATTTTTGTGGGGAATTAAAGATCTGGGGGCTCTGACCCCATTAATTAACCCCCTTAATTAACCCCTCCCACCTCCTTTGCATATTTAACCCCTCCCACCTCTGATCCCACCCCCCAATCCCAGATTTCCCCCCAGTCCTGGTTGTTTTCTAGGGGGATCAATGATCTTGTGTCCCTGACCCTTTAATTAACCCCCTTAATTAACCCCACACTCTCATTTGCATATTTAACCCCTCCCACCACTGATCCCACCCCCTTAATTCCCACCCCCCAATCCCAGATTCCCCCCCCAGTCCTGGTTGTGCCATGAGGTTATTTTTGTGGGGAATTAATGATCTGGGGGCTCTGACCCCATTAATTAACCCCATTAATTAATCCTACCCCCCTCATTTGCATAACTGACCCCTCCCACTGATTATCCCACCCCCTTAATTCCCACCCCCCAATCCTAAATTCTCCCCCAGTCCTGGTTGTGCCCTGGGGTTCTTTTGGGGGGGAACAATGATCTTGTGGCCCTGACCCCTTAATTAACCCCATTAATTAACCCCACACTCTCATTTGCATACTTAACCCCTCTCACCTCTGATCCCACCCCCTTAATTCCCACCCCCCAATCCCAGATTTCCCCCCCAGTCCTGGTTGCTTTTGGGAGGAATCAATGATCTTGTGGCCCTGACCCCATTAATTAACCCCATTAATTAACCCCACACCCCTCATTTGCATATTTAACCCCTCCCACCGCTGATCCCACCCCCTCAATTCCCAACCCCAGATTCCCCCTCCCCTCACCCCGGTCGTGCCCCCGAGGGCCGGGGGCTGATTTTTGGGGGGGTTCCTCGGCCCCAAACCCCCCCCAATTTCCCAATTCCGTGGGAGGGGCAGTTCCAGGAGCCCCAAAATTCCCGTTTTTCCCCCTCCCAACAGAGATCAACGACCGGGAGCAGAAGCTCCACGCGCTGAGGGAGGTGCTCAGGAAGTTCCCCCGCGAGAACTACGAGGTCTTCAAATACGTCATCGGGCACCTCAGCAAGTGGGTCTGGGGGCACCCCAAACACCGGGCAGGGGCTCGGGGGGGCACCCCAGAAACTGGGCAGGGCTCTGGGGGCACCCCATAACCTTGGGGAGCCCCAAAAACTGGGCAGGGCTCTGGGGGACCCCAGAAACTGGGCGGGAGCTCTGGAGGGACCCCAAAACCTTGGGGAGCCCCAAAAACTGGGCAGGGCTCTGGGGGCACCCCAAAAACTGGGCAGGGGCTCTCGGGGGACCTCAGAACCTTGGGGAGCCCCAAAAACTGGGCAGGGCTCTGGGGGCACCCCAAAAACTGGGCAGGGGCTCGGGGGGGGACCCCAAAAACTGGGCAGGGCTCTGGGGGGATCCCAAAACCTTGGGGAACCCCAAAAACTGGGCAGGGCTCTGGAACCTGTCCCATTGTCCCCCTGTCCCCATTGTCCTCATGTCCTCACTGTCCCCCTGTCCCCATTGTCCCCCTGTCCCATTGTCCCCCTGTCCCACTGTCCCCCTGTCCCATTGTCCCCCTGTCCTCATTGTCACCATGTCCCATTGTCCCTCTGTCCTCACTGTCCCCCTGTCCCATTGTCCCCCTGTCCCCCTGTCCCCCCAGGGTGAGCCACAACCACCGGGTGAACCTGATGACCAGCGAGAACCTGTCCCATTGTCCCCCTGTCCCCCTGTCCCTGTCCCATTGTCCCCCTGTCCCTGTCCCATTGTCACCATGTCCCCCTGTCCCCCCAGGGTGAGCCATAACCACCGGGTGAACCTGATCACCAGCGAGAACCTGTCCCATTGTCCCCCTGTCCCTGTCCCATTGTCCCCCTTTCCCACTGTCCCCCTGTCCCATTGTCCCCCTGTCCCCACTGTCCCCCTGTCCCATTGTCCCCCTGTCCTCACTGTCCCCCTGTCCCCCCAGGGTGAGCCACAACCACCGGGTGAACCTGATGACCAGCGAGAACCTGTCCCATTGTCCCCCTGTCCCTGTCCCATTGTCCCCCTGTCCCATTGTCCCCCTGTCCCATTGTCCCCCTGTCTCTGTCCCATTGTCCCCCTGTCCCATTGTCCCCCTGTCCCTGTCCCATTGTCCCCCTGTCCCTGTCCCATTGTCACCATGTCCCTGTCCCCCCAGGGTGAGCCACAACCACCGGGTGAACCTGATGACCAGCGAGAACCTGTCCATCTGCTTCTGGCCGACGCTGATGCGGCCGGACTTCAGCACGATGGACGCGCTGACGGCCACCAGGACCTACCAGACAATCATCGAACTCTTCATCCAGCAGTGCCCCTTCTTTTTCTACAACCGGCCCCTCCTCGAGCCCCCCGGCGCCGCCCCGGCCTCGCCCTCCTCCTCCTCCTCCTCCTCCGCCGGCCCCTTCCCCTCCCCGGCGCCGCCCTCGCCCCCCCGGACCCCCCCTCCGTCGCCGCAGTCGCCCGTCCAGCCGCCGGAGCCGCCGGCGCTCTGAGCACACCCCCCCCCGCCGATCCCCAAAAAAACTGGAGCTCACCCCCCCCCTGGATGCCCCCCCAAGACTTTTTGGCTCGGATTCCCCCCCATGGGGTGTGGCCGGAGGGGCGTGGCCGGGTGGGGGGGGTGGAAAGGGGTGGGGGTGGCTCTGAGAGGGGGAAGGGGGGCACGGCCGGCACGGGCCAAGGGGGGGCCAGGGTTTGGCCAAGGGGGGGGGGCCCAGGATTTGGCTGGGGTGGTCCTGGGGTTTGGCCAGTAGGACCTGAGGCTCGGCTGGTGGGACCCGGGTGGCCCAAGGCTCGTCCAGAGGGACCTGAGGCACGTCCAGGGTGGCCCAAGCCTTGGCCAGGGTGGTCCAAGGTGCTTCCAGAGGGACTTCAGGCACATCCAACGTGGTCCAGTGTGGTCTAAGGCTTGTCTGGTGGGACCTGAGGCACATCCAGGGTGATCCAGTCACCCAAGGCTTCTCCAGAGGGACCTGAGGCACGTCCAGGGTGGTCCAAGGCTCATCCAAAGGGACCTGTGGCACATCCAGCATGATCCAGAGTCACCCAAGGCTCATCCAGAGGGACCTGAGGCACATCCAGCGTGATCCAGAGTCACCCAAGGCTTCTCCAGAGGGACCTGAGGCACGTCCAGGGTGGTCCAAGGCTCGTCCAGAGGGACCTGAGGCACATCCAGCATGATCCAGAGTCACCCAGGGCTTCTCCAGTGGGACCTGAGGCACATCCAGCGTGATCCAGAGTCACCCAAGGCTCGTCCAGAGGGACCTGAGGCACGTCTGGTGGGACCTGAGGCACGTCCAGTGTGGCCCAAGGCTTGTCCAGAGTCACCCAAGGCTCATCCAGTGGGACCTGAGGCACATCCAGGGTGGCCCAAGGCTTGTCCAGGGTGGCCCAAGGCTCGTCCAGTGGGACCTGAGGCACGTCCAGTGTGGTCCAAGGCTCATCCAGAGGGACCTGAGGCACATCCAGCATGATCCAGAGTCACCCAAGGCTTCTCCAGAGGGACCTGAGGCATGTCCAGCGTGATCCAAGGCTCGTCCAGTGGGACCTGAGGCACATCCAGGGTGGTCCAAGGCTCATCCAAAGGGACCTGTGGCACATCCAGCATGATCCAGAGTCACCCAAGGCTCATCCAGAGGGACCTGTGGCACATCCAGCACGATCCAGTGTGGCCCAAGGCTCGTCCAGAGGGACCTGAGGCACATCCTCAGGGTGGCCAGGGTGGTCCAAACCTTGGCCAGGGTGGCCCAAGCCTTGGCCAGGGTGGTCCAAGGCACTTCCAGAGGGACCTAAGGCACGTCCAGCGTGATCCAGAGTCGCCCAAGCCTTGGCCAGGGTGGTCCAAGGCGCTTCCAGTGGGACTTCAGGCACATCCAGCGTGGTCCAGTGTGGTCTAAGGCACTTCCAGAGGGACCTGAGGCACGTCCAGCGTGGTCCAGAGTCGCCCAAGGCTCATCCAGAGGGACCTGAGGCACGTGTGGCCCAAGGCTCGTCCAGAGGGACCTGAGGCACGTCCAGTGTGATCCAGGGTGGCCCAAGCCTTGGCCAGGGTTGTCCAAACCTTGGCCAGGGTGGCCCAGGGCTTGGCCAGTAGGACCTGAGGCACATCCAGCGTGGTCCAGAGTAGCCCAAGCCTTGGCCAGGGTGGCCCAAGGCTCATCCAGAGGGACCTGAGGCACATCCAGTGTGGTCCAGGGTGGCCCAAGGCACTTCCAGAGGGACCTGAGGCACGTCCAGTGTGATCCAGTGTGGCCCAAGGCTCGTCCAGGGTGGCCCAAGGCTCATCCAGGGTGGTCCAAGGCTTGTCCAGGGTGGTCCAAGGCTCATCCAGAGGGAACCTGAGGCACGTCCAGCGTGGTCCGGAGTCGCCCAAGGCTCGTCCAGCACATCCCAAGGCTCGTCCAGGCTGACCCGAAGCTCGTCCCATCAGCCCCAGGTTGATCCAGGGTGGTCCGTGGTAGCCCAGGGCTCGTCTGGTCTGGCCCAGCGAGGCCGGGGGCTCATCCAGGAGATCCCAACACTCATCCCAGGACATCCCAACGCTCATCCCAGGAGATCCCAACACTCATCCCAGGAGATCCCAGGGCTCATTCAGGAGATTCCAGCGCTCCTCCAGGAGATCCTGAGGGTCATCCAGGAGATCCCAGCACTCATCCAGGACATCCTGAGGCTCATCCCACCATCCCAACGCTCCTCCAGGAGATCCCAACACTCATCCAGGACATCCCAACATTCATCCAGGACATCCTGAGGCTCATCCCACCAGCCCAAGGCTCCTCCAGGACATCCCAGCGCTCATCCAGGACATCCTGAGGCTCATCCAGGAGATTCCAGCGCTCCTCCAGGAGGTCCCAACGCTCCTCCAGGAGATCCCAACGCTCATCCAGGAGATCTCAACACTCATCCAGGAGATCCCAATGCTCATCCAGGAGATCCCAATGCTCATCCAGGAGATCCCAACGCTCCTCCAGGACATCCCAGCGCCCCTCCAGGAGATCCCAAAGCTCCTCCAGGAGATCCCAACGCTCCTCCAGGAGATCCCAAAGCTCCTCCAGGACATCCTGAGGCTCATCCCACCATCCCAACGCTCCTCCAGGACATCCTGAGGCTCATCCCACCATCCCAATGCTCATCCAGGAGATCCCAGCGCTCCTCCAGGAGATCCCAACATTCATCCAGGACATCCTGAGGCTCATCCCACCAGCCCGAGGCTCCTCCAGGACATCCTGAGGCTCCTCCAGGAGATCCCAACACTCATCCAGGATGTCCTGAGGCTCCTCCCACCATCCCAGCACTCCTCCAGGAGATCCCAACCCTCATCCAGGACATCCTGAGGCTCATCCCACCATCCCAACGTTCATCCAGGAGATCCCAGCCCTCATCCAGGAGATCCCAACACTCATCCAGGACATCCTGAGGCTCCTCCAGGAGATCCCAAAGCTCATCCAGGCCATCCTGAGGCTCATCCCACCATCCCAACGTTCATCCAGGACATCCCAGCGCTCCTCCAGGACATCCCAACCCTCATCCAGGCCATCCTGAGGCTCCTCCCACCATCCCGAGGCTCCTCCAGGAGATCCCAGGACTCCTCGGAGACGCCCCCCAGCTCATCCCAACCCCCCCCCCCCCGGGATGGATCCTGGGACCTCCCTGCCCTCCCCCCTCCCGTTATTTTTTGGGAAGGGGGGGGGGACACGCTGGTGTCGCCTTTGGGACCCTCCCCCCTTCCTTCCCACCCCTCTCCCGGGATTTTGGCCTGGAGCACTTAGGGAGGGGGGGGGTTGGGTGCCCCCCACCCCCCGCTTTGGGCTGGATTTGGGGGGGTTCTCATGGAAAACTGGTGCTGATTGGGGGGGTGGGGATGGGGGGTGGGGAATTTTGGGGCGGGGGGGGGGGGCTCAGACACCCAAATCCCCCAGGAAACACCCGGATCCCCCCCCAGGAAACACCTGGATCCTCCAGGAAAAAAGGGGGGGGGGGGCCCGGACCCTCCCCCCCCATCACCCCCCTCCCCTCCCCCTCCCCTCCCAGTACCGGACTGGTTTTAAACTGGATTTTATGGTACCACTGGGAGGTTCCCACCCCCCTCCTGGGTCTCTTCGCACTTTAAGACGCCCCCAATTCCCCCCCCCCCAGTGACAAAAACAGCTCAAACCCCCCCAAAAACCACCGCCCCCCCCCCTCCTCGCCCAGAAACCCCCCAAAAAACCCCAAAAAAACCCCAAAAAGGGCTTTTTTCCCCCAGTTTCTCCGGCCTTGGGGGCCCCAAATCCCGATTTTTCCACCGGGTTTGGGGGATTTTAATAAAACCAGCCCCCCCCCCCCCCCAAAAAAACCCCTAAAATACAAAAAAAATCACATTAAAGTTGGGGGAAAAACACTAAAAAAACCCCACTTTTCAACCCTGGGGAGATTTATTTTTCCCATGAAAAAAAAAAAAAGGGGTTTTGGAGCCTTTTGGGTGGGTTTGGGGTTTTTTTTTTTGGTGCTGGGGGGGTGAAAAATTTAAAAAAAAAAAGGCAAAATCGGGCCAAACTGGGCTCGGAGGCATCGCTGCTTTTTTCCCCCCAAAAAAACGGGGCAAAAACACTAAATTTGGAACCATTTCCCCTCCTCCCCCAACTCCCCTTTCCTGCCACATTCCGGTTTTGGGCCACAACTCCCGAATTTGGGGATTTTTTTCCCCCCCTTCCTCCTCTCCCTCCTTTTCCCTGTTTTGTTTTGTTTTGTTTTGTTTTTTCCCATTTAGGTTTTTTTTTTCCCCCTTCTTTCCCTCCCCCCCCCCCTTTTTTTTTTTTTGGTCGTTTTTTTGTCGTTTTGGTTTTTTTTTTTTTTTTTGGGATAACTTTAGGAAAAAAAAAAAGAAACACAAAAAAAGTCGGACACGGGAAAAAAAAAATAGGATTTAAAAAAAAAAAAAAAAGCCTTTTTTTTTTTTTAAGTTATTGTTTAAATAATTAAAAAAAAAAAACCACAATTTCCACCCCCATCCCTTCCCTTTTCCAGACCCTTTTTCCCCTAAAACAGGACACAAAAAATTCCTTCTGGAAGCGATTCCGCCACGAAATCCCGGGATTTGGGGGCTCCCGGGGGGGGTTTTTAGGGCCGGGCCCCCCCCCCCCCCTCCCAGCGCTGGAGATGGAGAGACTTTGGTTGCCTTTTCTGCTTCTTTCAAGGACGGTTTTTTTCCCGCTTTTGTGGGATTTTTGGGGCCGATTTTAGTGCATGAAACCCCCCCAAAGCAGGGCCGGGGGGGGCCCTGATCCCGATGGATCCCGGAGGATCCCGGAGGATCCCGAGCCCAGCGGAGAACAAGGAAGGAAGAGAAGAGAAATAATAATAATAAAGACGAGGAGGCTGCGGAGTCGTCATTGGGGGGGGAACTGGGGGGACTGGGAACGGGGAGGGAACTGGGAATTGGGAACTGGGAAGTGGGAACTGGGCACTGGAAACAGAAAGTGGGAATTGGGCACTGGAACTGGGCACAGGAAACTGGGAATTGGGCACTGGAAACTGGGAATTGGGCACTGGAAACGGGGAAGAAAGTGGGAATTGGGCACTGGGAATTGGGCACTGGAAAGTGGGAATTGGGCACTGGAAAGTGGGAATCGGGCACTGGAAACAGAGGAAACTGGGAATTGGGCACTGGAAAGTGGGGGCAAACTAGGAGCTGGGAATTGGGCACTGGAAACGGGGAATTGGGCACTGGAAATGGGGAGGAAAGTGGGAATTGGACACTGGGAACTGGGCACTGGAAAGTGGGAATTGGGCACTGGGAACTGGGCACTGGAAAGTGGGAATTGGGCACTGGAAACTGGGAGAAAAACTGGGAATTGGGCACTGGAAACTGGGAATTGGGCACTGGGAACTGGGGGCAAACTGGGAATTGGGCACTGGGAACTGGGAGAAAAATGGGAACTGGGCGAAAAATGGGAACTGGGCACTGGAAATGGGGAGGAAAGTGGGAATTGGGAACTGGAAAGTGGGAGGAAAGTGGGAATTGGGCACTGGAAACGGGGAGGAAAGTGGGAATTGGAAACTGGGAATTGGGCACTGGAAATGGGGAGGAAAGTGGGAACTGGGCACTGGAAAGTGGGAGCACAGTGGGGCAAACTGGGAGGTGGGAACTGGAAACTGGGAGGAGAGTGGGAATTGGGCACTGGGAACTGGGAATTGGGCACTGGAAATGGGGAGGAAAGTGGGAATTGGGCACTGGAACCTGGGAATTGGGCAATGGAAACCGGGGCAAAAGTGGGAACTGGCGAGCCAGGACTGGGATTTGCCAACTGGGATTTAACTGGGCACTGGGAACTGGGAGCCAAGTGGGAACTGGGCACTGGAAACTGGGAGGAAACTGGGAGCCAAGTGGGAACTGGGCACTGGAAACTGGGATTTAACTGGGCACTGGAAACTGGGAGCCAAGTGGGAACTGGGCACTGGGGAGGCAGGACTGGGCACTGGCCTCAGGGAACTGGGAACTTGGCACTGGGAGCCAACTGGGAACTGGGCTTTGCCAGCTGGGATTTAACTGGGAACTGGGCCCTGCAAACTGGGAGCAGCCAACTGGGGCTGCTCAGTTTTGGGGTCAATCCCTGGGAATTTGGGCAAATCCGCTGCAAACTGGGATTTTATTTTTTTTTGGGGTGGGAGGGGGGTTTTCCCTCTTTCCCTGCAAATGAACTGGGGACAAACTGGAGCTTTTTGCACCTTTTTTATTCCCTTCCCAGCCCTTTTCCCGGGACCTCCCGAGGCCTAAAAAAAAAAACCCTGCCCCTTTTCCAGCTCAGGAGCCCCAAAAATGGGTTTGTTTTTTGAGTCAAACTCCCTGAACGGGGCCGAGTTTTGCCCAAAACCCCCTTTTTTATTTTTTTTTTTTATCCCAGCAGGACGAGGGAATAAATAAAAGCAGCCAAAATCGGGAGATTTGAGGGGGGGGAAAGGCAATTCCAACCCCGGGGGGGGCTAAAATCGGGATTTTCTCCAAGCCCTGGGGGTGTTTTGGATCCCAAAGGAGGGGGTTTGTCCTCCCGGGGGAGGGGTTTATTTTGTTTTATTTTCCCAGGGCAGGTTTTTAATCCTCCCCTGGGGGGGGGTTTAATCCCTCGAGGGGGGGGGATTTAATCTTTGTGGGAGGGGGTTTAATTCCACCTGGAGGGGGTTTAGTGCCCCCAGGGTGGGATTAATTCCCCTTAGGGGGGGGTTTAGACCCCTCCAGGGTGGGTTTAGTCCGCTTCAGGGTGGGTTTAATTCCTTTTGGGGTGACTTTGATTCATCCCAGGGGGGTTTAGTCTCCCCCAGGGTGGGTTTAATTCTCCTTGGGGCGGGTTTAGACCCCTCCAGGGTGGGTTTAATTCCCCCCAGGGTGGGTTTAGTCCCCTTGGGGTGGCTTTAATTCCTTTTGGGGTGGCTTTAATTCATCCCAGGGGGGGTTTAGTCTCCTCCAGGGTGGGTTTAGTCCCCTTGGGGTGGGTTTAATTCCTTTTGGGGTGGGTTTAATTCTCCTTAGGATGGGTTTAGTCCCCTTGGAGTGGGTTTAGTTCCCTTGGGGTGGGTTTAGTCCTCTTAGGGTGGGTTTAATTCTCCCCAGGGTGGGTTTAGTCCCCTTGGAGTAGGTTTAGTCCCCTCCAGGGTCGGTTTAATCCTCCTTGGGGTGGCTTTAATTCATCCCAGGGTGGGTTTAGTCCCCCTCAGGGTGGGTTCAATCCCCTCGGGGAGGGTCCAACCCCCCCAGGGTGGGTTTAACTCTCCCCTCAGGGTGGGTTTAGTCCCCCCCAGGGTGGGTTTAATCCTCCTTGGGGTGGCTTTAATTCATCCCAGGGTGGGTTTAGTCCCCTTGGGGAGGGTCCAACCCCCTCAGCGTGGGTTTAACTCTCCCCCCGGGGTGGGTTTAATTCCTCTTGGGGTGGGTTTAACACCTTTGGGGAGGGTCCAATTCCCCCCAGGGTGGGTTTAATCCCCTCAGGGTGAGTTTAGTCCCCCCAGGACAGGTTCAATCCCCTTGGGGACGGTCCAACCCCCCCCGGGGTGGGTTTAATCCCCCTGGGGTGGGTTCAATCCCCTCAGGGTGGGTTTAAGTCCTTTTGGGGTGGGATTAATCCCCTTGGGGAAAGTCCAATTCCCCCCAGGGTGGGTTTAGTCCCCCCCGAGGTGAGTTCAATCCCCTCGGGGAGGGTCCAACCCCCCCCGGGGTGGGTTTAATCCCCCTGGGGTGGGTTTAATTCCTTTTGGGGTGGGTTCAATCCCCCTTAGGGTGGGCTTACACCCCCCCCAGGGTAGCTCCAACCCCCTTGGGGTGCATCCACCCCCTCCCCAACCCCGCCTTTCCCCCCCTTCCCTCCCCCCCACCCCCCCTCCCCACGGCCCGGGGGGGGGTCGCGCCCCCCGTGTCACTTCTCGGGGGGCTCCTCGGGGACGATCTCGACCTCGAGCCGCCCCACGTAGAGGGACAGCGAGGCCGCCCAGAGCAGGAGGAGCAGCCCCGGGAGCGCGGCCGAGGCGGCGGCGGCGGGGACGGTCAGGAGGGTGGGGCGGCGCAGCAGGGCCAGGCTGAGCACGTAGGAGACCCCCCCGTGCGACACGCACAGCCCCCCCAGCAGGAAAAAACCTGGGGCGGGGGGAGAACGGAGCGTGAGGGAGGCGGGAATAACGTGGGAATGGGAATAAATAACGTGGGAATGGGAATAACGTGGGAATGAGGAGGGACAGCCTGGAATTAGGGGGGGAGGGAGGGGGGAAAGAGCCCAAAACTAAACTGAAGTCAAGCTCAGCACGTAGGAGACCCCCCCGTGGGACACGCACAGCCCCCCCAGCAGGAAAAAACCTGGGACGGGGGAAAAGGGAGCGTGAGGGAGGTGGGAATAACATGGGAATAACGTGGGGATGGGGAGGGACAGCCTGGAATTAGGGGGGGAGGGAGGGGGGAAAGAGCCCAAAACTATACTAAAGTTGGGCTGAGCACGTAGGAGACCCCCCCGTGGGACACGCACAGCCCCCCCAGCAGGAAAAAACCTGGGGCGGGGGAAAAGGGAGCGTGAGGGAGGTGGGAATAACATGGGAATAACGTGGGAATGGGAATAAATAACGTGGGAATGGGAATAACGTGGGAATGGGGAGGGACAGCCTGGAATTAGGGGGGGAGGGAGGGGGGAAAGAGCCCAAAACTAAATTAAAGTCAAGCTCAGCACGTAGGAGACCCCCCCGTGGGACACGCACAGCCCCCCCAGCAGGAAAAAACCTGGAATGAGGGGAAAAGGGAGCGTGAGGGAGGTGGGAATAACATGGGAATAACGTGGGAATGGGAATAACCCGGGAATGGGGAGGGACAGCCTGGAATTGGGGGGGGGGGGGGAGGACACCCCAGGGGTGTCCCCAACGGGGTGGGGGACCACAAAAAGGGAGGGTGGGTGTCCTGAGGGGGTGTCCCCAAGGGGGGGTGGGTGACCCCAGGGGTAGGTGGGTGTCCCCATGGGTGACCCCAAGGGAGGGTGGGTGACCCCATGGGTGACCCCAGGGGGGGGTGGGTGTCCCCAAGGGGGGGTGGGTGTCCCCAGGGGTGACCCCAAGGGGGGGTGGGTGTCGCCAAGGGTGGGTGGGTGTCCCCAGGGGTAGGTGGGTGTCCCCAAAGGGGGGGTGGGTGTCCCCGGGGTGGGTGGGTGCCCCCAGGGGTGTCCCCAAGGGGCTGGGTGTCCCCAGGGGTAGGTGGGTGTCCCCAGGGGTAGGTGGGTGTCCCCGGAGTGGGTGGGTGTCCCCAGGGGTGTCCCCAAGGGGCTGGGTGTCCCCAGGGGTAGGTGGGTGTCCCGAGTGGGTGCCCCCAGGAGTGGGTGTCCTGAGTGGGTGTCCCCAATGGGGGTGGGTGTCCCCAGGGGTGGGTGGGTGTCCCGAGCAGGTGTCCCCGGGGTGGGTGGGTGTCCTGAGTGGGTGTCCCCGGGGGTGTCCCCAACGGGGGTGGGTGTCCCCATGGGTGGGTGGCTGTCCCGAGTGGGTGTCCCGAGCGGGTGTCCCCAATGGGGGTGGGTGTCCCCATGGGTGGGTGGCTGTCCCGAGTGGGTGTCCCCGGGGGTGTCCCCTCACCCACCGTAGGCCGCGTCCCTGCCGCTGTCGCTCTGCACGAAGGCGATGACGCCGATGCCCGTGGCCAAGAGCCCGTTGCGGAACCAGGCCAGGAACGCTGCGAGGGGTCGGGGGACGGTCAGGGGGTGGTCCCGGTGCCCCCCCCGGCCCCTCTTTGCCCCCCCGCCCCCGTCCCTCACCTCCCTCCAGCGCTTTCCGCAGCAGAACCGCGTCCGCCCGCTCCAGCTCGGACGGGGCGGGCGGGGGGGGCGGCGGGGACCGGCCCAGGCTCAGCCGGGACCCCCCCGGGGGACCCCCGACCCCGCCCCGCGACCCCCGGAGCGCCGCGACCACCGCGCGGCCCCAGCGGAGCATGGCGGCCCGGCCACGCCCCCTTTGCCGCGGAAACCACGCCCCCTTTTAAGGAGGGACACGCCCCTCCCCTCGGCGCACCGCCCATTGAGGCGCTGCGGGTGGCCACGCCCCCCTCTGCGTGGCCACGCCCCCCTTGTGCTCCGCCCCGTTGGGGAATTGAAGGTGGCCACGCCCCCTTTTTGCTCCGCCCCGTTGAAGAATTGCGGGTGGCCACGCCCCCTTTTTTGCTCCGCCCCACTGAGGAATTGCGGGTGACCACGCCCCCTTCGTGGGGCCACGCCCCCTTTATGATCCGGCCCGGCGAGGAATTGCGGGTGACCACGCCCCCTTCGTGGGGCCACGCCCCCTTTGTGATCCGGCCCGGTGAGGAATTGCGGGTGGCCACGCCCCCTTCATGAGGCCACGCCCCCTTTGTGCTCCGCCCCAATGAGGAATTGCGGGTGGCCACGCCCCGTCCGCGGCTGAAACCACGCCCCCCCGCGGTAGAGCCCCGCCCCCCCCCTCGCGCTCCCATTGGCCCGCCGGCGCCGCCCCGCCCCGCCCCGCGGATGCCGCGCGCTGATTGGCCGGAGCGCCAGGAGGGGCCCCTCCCTCCCTCCCTTCCCCCCCCCCGCCAAAAAATGACTCAAAATCGGGTTTTTTCCCGTTAAAACGCCACTTTACTGGGAAGGGGGGGGGGTCGGGGAGGGGTCGCGCTGGGGGCGGAGTGGGCGGGGCACGGCGGGACAGGCCCCGCCCATCCATCGCCTCACGGCCCCGCCCCATCCCGCGGGCCGCGCCCCCTTTCAGCGCGCGGAGGGCGCGGCCTCCGACAGAAGCCACGCCCCCTCCAGGAGCCCCCCCCCAGATTGGGGTATTTTGGGGGGGGGGGGGATTCGGGTTCTTTTCGGGTCCCTTTTGGGGGCGACCCCAAAACGCCGGGGGGGGGGACACTGGGGGGGCAGGAGGGGGGGGGGGATTTGGGGGTGGGAAAACCCCCAAAAAGGAGGGAAAAGGTGGCGATTTGGGGCTGGTTCCCCCCCCGGGACCCCCCCCCCGGGACCCCCCCGGGACCCCCCCGTCTCAGAGCTCGTCCTCCAGCCCCTCGTCCTCCTCGGGGAAGTCCCCGGGGGTGACGCTCTGGGGCTTCACGAAGGCCCCGTATTTGGGGGGGCACTCAAAGTACCGGCGGCCGCCCACGCTGGGGGGGGGAGAAAAGGGGGGGTTTGAGGACCCCCGAGACCCCCCCGGGGAACCCCGAGACCCCCCCCGGGGGAGGGGAGAGCACGGGGGGCACCCGAGGGTGGGGGGTGGCCCTGGGGAGGGGATATGGTGGGGAAGGGGGGGGCTTTGGGGACCCCCTGAGACCCCCAGGGGAGGGGACACGGACCCTTGAGACCCCCAGGGGAGGGGGCATGGTGGGGAGGGGGGCTCTGGGGAGGGGATATGTGGGAAAGGGGGGCTCTGGGGACCCCCTGAGACCCCCAGGGGAGGGGACAGAGACCCCCGACCCCCCCAGGGGAGGGGACATGAGGTGGGAGGGGCTCTGGGGACCCCCTGACATGCCCGGGGGAGGGGTCAGGGGTGCCAGGGGGGCGGGGCCAGCCCGGGGACCCCCCAGGACCTCCCGGGACCCCCCAGGACCCCCCGGGACCCCCGTACCTGCCGTCGTGCTTGCCCAGGGGCTCGTCGTAGCGAACGCCCACCCAGTGCCCGGCTTGAAATCCGTCTCACCTGGGGGGAGACGATTTGGGGAGGGGTCAGTGCTGTTGGGGGGATTTGGGGAGGGGTTTGGGGGGGTTTGGGGTGGGCTCAGAGCTGCCAAGGCTGATCAGGGGGGCTCTGGGGGGGGCTCAGTGCTGTCTGGGGGGGTTTGGGGGTTTTGGGGTGGGCTCAGCACCGTCAGGAGGGATTTGGGGGGTTTCAGGGAGGGCTCAGCACTGTCAGGGGGGTTTGGTGGGTTTTGGGGTGGGCTCAGCACTGTCAGGGGGGTCTGGGGAGGTGCCAGCACTGTCAGGGGTGATTTGGGAGGGCTCAGCACCATCAGGGGGGTTTCAGGGAGTGCTCAGCACCGCCAGGGGGGTCTGAGGAGGTGCCAGCACTGTCAGGGATGGTTTGAGGAGGGCTCAGCACCGTCAGGGGGGTTTCAGGAGGGGCTCAGCACCGTCAGGGGGGTTTCAGGGAGTGCTCAGCACCGTCAGGGGGGTCTGGGGAGGTGCCAGCACTGTCAGGGGGGTTTGGGGGGTTTTGGGGAATGCTCAGCACCGTCGGGGGGGTCTGGGGAGGTGCCAGCACTGTCAGGGATGATTTGAGGAGTGCTCAGCACCGTCAGGGGGGTCAGGGGGGTTTCAGGGAGTGCTCAGCACCATCAGGGGGTCTGGGGAGGTGCCAGCACTGTCAGGGATGATTTGAGGAGTGCTCAGCACCGTCGGGGGGGTCTGGGGAGGTGCCAGCACTGTCAGGGATGATTTGAGGAGTGCTCAGCACCGTCGGGGGGGTCTGGGGAGGTGCCAGCACTGTCAGGGATGATTTGAGGAGTGCTCAGCACCATCAGGGGGTCTGGGGAGGTGCCAGCACTGTCAGGGATGATTTGAGGAGTGCTCAGCACCATCAGGGGGTCTGGGGGGGTGCCAGCACTGTCAGGGATGATTTGAGGAGTGCTCAGCACCGTCAGGGGGGTCAGGGGGGTTTCAGGGAGTGCTCAGCACCATCAGGGGGTCTGGGGAGGTGCCAGCACTGTCAGGGATGATTTGAGGAGTGCTCAGCACCATCAGGGGGTCTGGGGGGGTGCCAGCACTGTCAGGGATGATTTGAGGAGTGCTCAGCACCGTCAGGGGGGTCAGGGGGGTTTCAGGGAGTGCTCAGCACCATCAGGGGGTCTGGGGAGGTGCCAGCACTGTCAGGGATGATTTGAGGAGTGCTCAGCACCATCAGGGGGTCTGGGGGGGTGCCAGCCGTGCCGTACCCACGTAGAGGATGGTGCCCCTGCGGCAGGGCTGGCCGGGCACTCGGACCTCGCAGCGGGCGCCCAGGGGGAGGGTCGCGGCCAGAGCCGCCTCCTGCTCCCGGCGCTGCTCCCGCTCCTGCTCCCGGCGGAGAGAGCCCGCCCGGTCCCAGCGGCCCCACGAGCGCTGCCGCAGGAAGGAGCGCATCGACTCTGGGGGGGACAGGGGACAGGGTCACTGGGGGGGACAGGGGACAGGGACAGTGTCCCAGCGGCCCCACGAGCGCTGGCGCAGGAAGGAGCGCATCGACTCTGGGGGGGACAAGGGACAGGGTCACCATGGGGGACAGGGTCACCAGGGGGGACAGGGGACAGGGACAGGGTCACCGGGGGGGACAGGGGACAGGGGACAAGGGACAGTGTCCCAATGGCCCCACGAGCGCTGACGGAGGAAGGAACGCAAGGACTCTGGGGGGACACCAAGGGACAGGGTCACCGGGGGGGCAGGGTCACTGGGGGGGGACAGGGGACAGGGGACAGGGACAGTGTCCCAGCGGCCCCACGAGCGCTGACGGAGGAAGGAACGCATGGACTCTGGGGGGACACCAAGGGACAGGGTCACCAGGGGACAGGGGACAAGGGACAGGATCACTGGGGGGGGGACAGGGGACAGTGTCACTGGGGGGACAGGGGACAGGGGACAGGGTCACTGTGGGGGGACAGGGGACAGGGACAGGGTCCCAGCGGCCCCACGAGCGCTGCCGCAGGAAGGAACGCATCGACTCTGGGGGGACACCAAGGGACAGGGTCACCAGGGGGGGACAGGGTCACTGGGGAGACAGGGGATAGGGGACAGGGACAGGGTCACCAGGGGGGCACAGGGGACAGGTACAGGGTCACCAGGGGGGTACAGGGCACAGGGGACAGGGACAGTGTCCCAGCGGCCCCACGAGCGCTGCCGCAGGAAGGAGCACAGGGACTCTGGGGGGACACCAAGGGACAGGGTCACTGGGGGGGACACAGAACAGCGACAGGGTCACCAGGGGGGTACAGGGTCACCAGTGGGGGACAGGGACAGTGTCACTGGGGGGGACAGGGTCACCAAGAGAGGACAGGGATGGTGTAACCATGGCGGACAGGGACAGTGTCATCAAGGGGGAACAGGGACAGTGTCACCAAGAGAGGACAGGGGACAGTCCCCATGTCACCCCTGTGTCCCCTCTGTGCCCCCTGCCCCTACGTCACCCCTGTCCCCCCCGTCACCCCATCACCCCCTGTCACCTCCCTGTCCCCCCGTGCCCCCCCTGTCCCCCCCGTCCCCCTGTCCCTCATCACTGCCCTGTCCCCATCACCCCTGCCCCCCTGTCCCCCCTGTCCCCCTGTGTCCCCCCTGTCACCCCCCTGTCCCTCTGTCCCCCCTGTCCCTCTGTCCCCCCGTGCCCCCCTGTGTCCCCCCTGTCCCCCTGTGCCCCCCTGCCCCCCTGCCCCCCTGTCCCCCCCTGTGCCCCCCTGTGCCCCCCCTCACCCGTCCTCTTCTCGTAGTCGCTCTCGGCCATCTCGTACTTGGGCACCTGGGACAGGTCCTCGAACTCGCCCACGCGGGCCCCGCTGCGATCCGTCACCTGGGGGGGGCACGGGGGTCACCCCGGGGGGGTCCCCGAGCTGGGGGGGGCCCGGGGGGCGGGGGGGGGGGACGCTCACGTGGATGCGGCAGCCGTCGGTGACGGGGTAGGAGCCCAGCAGGGCCTCGTCCTGCGCCAGCGGCCCCAGCGGCTCGTCCTCCGCCCCGAAGAGCTCCAGCTCCATGCAGGAGGCAGGGGAGCCCACCACCAGCTCCAGCTTGCACTGGGGGGGCACAGGGACATGGGGGGGTCACACAGGGACATGGGGGGGTCACACGGGGTCAGGGGGGGTCACACAGGGACAGGGGACACGGCCCTGGGACCCCCGAGGCTCGTCCTCCGCCCCGAAGAGCTCCAGCTCCGTGCAGGACGCTGGGGAGCCCACCACCAGCTCCAGCTTGCACTGGGGGGGCACAGGGACATGGGGGGGTCACAGGGGGTCAGGGGGTCACACAGGGACAGGGGACACAGCCCTGGGACCCCCGAGGCTCGTCCTCGGCCCCAAAGAGCTCCAGCTCCGTGCAGGACGCTGGGGAGCCCACCACCAGCTCCAGCTTGCACTGGGGGGGGGGCACAGGGACATGGGGGGGTCACACAGGGTCAGGGGGGGTCACACAGGGACAGGGGACAGGGCCCTGGGACCCCCGAAGCTCGTCCTCGGCCCGAAGAGCTCCAGCTCCATGCAGGAGGCCGGGGAGCCCACCACCAGCTCCAGCTTGCACTGGGGGGGCACAGGGGGGGTCACAGGGGGGCACACAGGGACGGGGGGGTCACAGGGGGGCACACGGGGTCGGGGGGGTCACACGGGGACAGGGGACAGGGCCCTGGGACCCCGAGGCTCGTCCTCGGCCCCGAAGAGCTCCAGCTCCATGCAGGAGGCAGGGGAGCCCACCACCAGCTCCAGCTTGCACTGGGGGGGCACAGGGACATGGGGGGGTCACACAGGGTCAGGGGGGGTCACACAGGGACAGGGGACAGGGCCCTGGGACCCCCGAGGCTCGTCCTCGGCCCCGAAGAGCTCCAGCTCCATGCAGGAGGCCGGGGAGCCCACCACCAGCTCCAGCTTGCACTGGGGGGGGGCACAGGGACATGGGGGGGTCACACGGGGTCACAGGGGGGCACACGGGGACAGGAGACACGGCCCTGGGACCCCCAAGGCTCGTCCTCGGCCCCGAAGAGCTCCAGCTCCATGCAGGAGGCCGGGGAGCCCACCACCAGCTCCAGCTTGCACTGGGGGGGGGCACAGGGACATGGGGGGGTCACACGGGGTCACAGGGGGGCACACGGGGACAGGAGACACGGCCCTGGGACCCCCAAGGCTCGTCCTCGGCCCCGAAGAGCTCCAGCTCCATGCAGGAGGCAGGGAGCCCACCACCAGCTCCAGCTTGCACTGGGGGGCACAGGGGGGGTCACAGGGGGGCACACAGGGACGGGGGGGGTCACAGGGGGCACACGGGGACAGGGGGGGGTCACACGGGGACGGGGTTCACAGGGACATGGAGGGGGGTCACACAGGGTCAGGGGGTCACAAAGGGACAGGGGACACAGCCAAACCCACCACCAGCTCCAGCCTGCACTGGGGGGGCACAGGGACATGAGGGGGTCACAGGGGGTCACAGGGACATGGGGGGGTCACACAGGGATGGGGGGGTCACAGGGGGTCACACAGGGACATGGGTGGGGTCACAGGGACATGGGGGGGTCACAGGGACATAGGGGGGTCACAAGGGGTCACACAGGGACATGGGGGGGTCACACAGGGACGGGGGGGTCGCAGGGGGTCACACAGGGACATGGGGGGGTCACAGGGACATGGAGGGTCACAGGGGGTCACACAGGGACATGGGGGGGTCACAGGGACATGAGGGGGTCACAAGGGGTCACACAGGGATGGGGGGGTCGCAGGGGGTCACACAGGGACATGGGTGGGGTCACAGGACATGGGGGGGTCACAGGGACATGGGGGGGTCACAGGGGGGCACAGGGACATGGGGGGGTCACACAGGGATGGGGGGGTCGCAGGGGGTCACACAGGGACATGGGGGGGGTCACAGGGGGTCACAAAGGGACGGGGGGGTCACACAGGGACATGGGGGGGTCACAGGGACATGGGGGGGTCACAGGGGGGCACAGGGACATGGGGGGGTCACACAGGGATGGGGGGGTCGCAGGGGGTCACAGGGACGGGGGGGTCACAGGGGGTCACAAAGGGACGGGGGGGTCACACAGGGACATGGGTGGGGTCACAGGGACATGGGGGGGTCACGAGGGGTCACACAGGGACATGGGGGGGTCACACAGGGATGGGGGGGTCGCAGGGGGTCACAGAGGGACATGGGGGGGTCACACGAAGATGGGTTGGGGGTCCCTGGTGGGGGTCCCTGGTCGAGGGCCCCTGGTGGGGGTTTGGGGGTCCCAGGTTGGGGGGGTCCCACTCAGGGATGCCAGTTAGGGGGTCCCTGGTCGAGGTTTGGGGGGGGGTCTCAATTCGGGGGTCCCAGGTCAGGGTTTGGGGGTCCCAGGTCAGGGTTTGGGGGTCCCAGTTGGGGGGTCCCTGATCGAGATTTGGGGGTCCCAGTTGGAAGTCCCTGGTCGGGATTTGGGGGTCTCAGTTGGGGGGTCCCTGCTCGGGATTTGGGGGTCCCAGTTGGGGAGTCCCAGGTCAGGGTTTGGGGGTCCCAGTTGGGGGGTCCCAGGTCGGGTTTGGGGGTCCCAGCTGGGGGGTCCCTGGTCGGGATTCGGGGGGTCCCAGTTGGGGGGGGTCTCAGGTCGGGATTTGGGGGTCCCAGGTCGGGTTTGGGGGTCTCAGTTGGGGGGTCCCAGGTCGGGATTTGGGGGTCCCAGTTGGATGGTCCCTGGTGGAGGGTCCCAGTTGGGGGGTCCCTGGTGGGATTTGGGGGTCTCAGTTGGGGGGGTCCCAGTTGGGGGGTCCCTGGTCGGGATTTGGGGGTCTCAGCTGGGGGGTCCCTGGTCGGGATTTGGGGGTCCCAGTCGGGGGGTCCCGGTCGGGGGGTCCCGGTTGGGGGGTCCCGGTTCGGTACCTTGAGCTCGGCGATGGTGAGCGCGGGTGAGAAGCGTTTGCAGGCTCGGAAGGCGTTCAGGGAGCTGCTCACCGAGAGCCACACGGGGCCCGGCGGGGCCCCCGCCCCGTTCATCGCCCCGTTCATCGCCCCGCGACCCCCAAACCGGGACCCCCGCCCCGTTCATCGCCCCGTTCATCGCCCCGCGACCCCCAAACCGGGACCCCCCCCCCCAACCCCGCCCCGCCCCGCCCCGGGACCCGCCGGGCCCCCGAACCGGGACCCGCCGGGCCCACGGACCGCCCCGAGCGAGAACCTCCCGAGCCGGGACCCCCAAAAACGGCTCCGGGACCCTCCGGGACCCCCCGAACCGGCGCCGGGACCCCCGAACCGGGACCCCCGAACCGCCGCCGCTTCTGGAACGTTCAGGCCCCGCCGCCACCAATCAGCGGCGCCGCCG